>NW_010243140.1:18643-32591 GCF_000690775.1 Eurypyga helias | reverse complement strand
AGCTCTTTCTTCGACTCCGGCTCTACCCCACCCCAAACTGGCCACAAACTAATTACAATTTTCCTATATTGCAAGGGAAGCGAACAAATTCCCCTTTCAGCTCTCCTTACCTTTTAAAGGAGCTAACTTGGAAGACTCCTACGTGTGACTTCAGTGAAGGGTGAGGAAAAAAAAAAAAATAGGGAATTGCCTGCTCCTGCCCAACGCCCGCTGCTGCCCCCAGCCCCGCACCCCGCTCCTGCCTCGGAGGGGCGAGGGCCGCTCCCGGGGGTGACACTTAGCCCCACCCCCCCCTTTAAAAATTTTTTTTCTAGATAGCTGTCTTTAAGGTTGCCTTTTTACAAACAAATAATAGTATTTTTGAAAGAAAAAAAATAGTATATGCTGGAAACTTCATGCGTCCCATACCTCTTCCCACTGCAGTAACAGACCCACCGTGTTAAAAATAAGGCGATACACTTGTAACAACAAGTCTTTCAAGTTTGCTCTGTGCTCAGGTTCACAGGTTTGCTTTTCTTGTCGAAAGCATTTCCTTTCTTAAACCTAGGCTTTCTGTACAGTTAGAGAGGACCTGTTTGTGTAATAGTATTTGGTAGCTCTGTAGAATAGGATAAAACCATAGATGATTTATGCAGTTTCAACTCGGTGGGACTCTTAGCGTGAAATACTGAATTCCGAGATTTTGAGTGAGGATTCTTGTTTGTGGACGTATTCCTCTTCGGTAATAGAAGTTTGGGAAGTTGTTGACGTCGGAAGATGAAAGAACCGGTTATATTTGGTAGAACAACTCCCCGCCCTCTTCCAAGACTGTAAAAATGAGATAGTGGCTGTAGTACAGCAAAAAATAGTGTATCGAGAAAATGCTACCTTCTGAAATAAACGATAGAGGAGTGAAAAAATAACCCAAAACAACACCCGGTGAAGAACACTGAAAGATGGACTGTGGGAAGCTATATAATGGGAGACACTGGTTTTATTTTCGAGACTCTTGGTGAAGTTTGAATTTACATTGGAGCATATACGGATGTGAAAAGTAAAACTATTTAAAACTTGTCTTCTTGGTCACCACAGCAAACCACCTCTTCAGAATAGTTAGGTTTACAGTAAGCATCAAGAAACTGGACTGAGAAGACTCCTTTTTAACAGAAATGAGCCTTCCAGAAGCGTGATGTTGGATTTTTGAATTCCGGAATCTCTTCAACTTCATGTATTTGGCCAGAGGAGGCCTGAAAACCGCGAACAAAAGAGAGAAAAACATTTCCTCCTGAAAAGGACACTGAAAAGGAATGTCTGAAATCCTTACACCTTTTGATATGTTTTTAAATATCGAAAGCTCTGGAAATCTGTTTTGTGAGGCACTGGAGTTCCAAAGTGAGTGCTCTGGAGACTCGCTGAAAAAGTTTAAGGATCGTGTTGGAGTGATTGTATTCTTCACACTCTTCTTTAAAAGAAAAATAAGTAAAATACAATCTGTGTTTCCACATAGTCTCAGGAAGAAGTCTGCTATCCCTTTAAGCTTTTCTGCTTTTCCTGTTTACGTTGGCAAATGGGTGGAAGTATTGTGGAGGCAGAAAACTTTTTGGAATGTTGAAAAAAAATGTTTCATGCAAATCTAGTAAATTGCTTCAAGACTTCAAAATTTGGACACTAAGGGGCGCCAGTTATTTTTTTTTCTGAGGCTCGAGCCTGGCCTCGGAACATTATTACGGACTTGAGTAGCGCAATGACCAAGTCTGTCAGAAGGTACCGAAGAATGACAAAACACTTGTGGATTTGTGCAGGTATTGGTGTTTGCGTGGACTTACGCATACTGTATGCTTACACGCAGTATTGCGTAGGTGGAATAGCCAGTAGCGATGAACAGCTGAGAAGTTGGAACAACTGGTGTTCCGTAAAACACCTATTCTGGCTACCGAAAGAGCACCCTGTTAAATATCTTGGACTATATGCTACGCTGACATCCTCCGGGAGGGTTTAGGAGTAGCCAGCTATAGGTCTGCTGGAAAGGTCTGCAAAATTTAGAACTCTTGCGTGAAAGTGGAATATTGAATAGTTTCACAGTATCTTTGAGAAAGCTGAATATTAGGGGTAGAAGTGAAGATATAGATCTATATATAATCTGAAAGTAAAGCAACAACATTCAACTTTTCTCTCTTTCCCCCCCCCCCCATCCCTCCTCCTTGCAGTTTGGTTTGCTTCTAGTTTATTGTTTTGTGCTTTAGCTGGTTGGGATGTGTGTGGGGTTTGGTGGTTTTTTTTTTTTTTTAGTTACTGCACAACCATTTTCCTGAAGGTTTTTGTTTATGCTCGAGAAGGATGATATTCTGATCAGCCTTTGTCGTTTATTTTGTGCTGGTCAAATTGAAGAAATAAAATCACAACCCTAAGAATTCAAACAAGTAAAATACAGGATTGCCTTCTCTACTGTAATGCTGGGTTGTTTTTTTTAAAATTTATTTATTTTTACACGCCAGTATTTAAAAACAAAACTCCAAGAGGCTTGTGTTGTGAATACTTCTTGTAACTGTATGCAAGAAGAGATAGAAATGGACCCGTTGGTTGAGATGAACAGTACATCTAATCTGGTTAGGTTTCAGAATGTACGTTACCTTTTTTTGGCCCGTTTCTGTGCTGTGCGTATTATGCAAAGCACATTTTTCTTTCTGAACTCTATCGTGGTGTTTGATCTTTGAAAATTTGTAGTGCTTAACTAGATGGTCTCTCTGCCTTACAGCATTTGGTTTTGAAGATCAGCTTAATTGTGAGAGGTGTATCGAGGAAGCCTTTTGGATTTTTTTAAAAGATCTTTATAGTAAAATATGAAAGTCACAGTTTTGTTTTGGTTACAGATATTTTTGCATATGTGTGCTTTCAACTTCTTATGTGTAAATAAGGCTTTTGTGGATTAACAAGGATGTTTAAAGTGCACATCATAATAACTAGGAAGCGGGATTGTTTTTATCAGACTAGTGCAAACCTGTGGGAAGAGAGGGCTCTTCCTGAATGTGGAATAGGCTGTATTTCCTGTAATTGTTTGCACCATCAAATGTGACCTGATTTTTTTTTTTTTTGCGCTTCAGCTTCTCAGATACTAACTTTGATTTTAACCTAGATTTTTTTTTCTGACAACCGTATTTTAGTGGTCTCCTTTGTGCAAAGTGAATAAAGTTGTACCTTCTCTTCTTGCACTGTTGTTTTTAAAAATAAATTGGAGATTTCAAGCTCTGCAGTGTCGCTCTGACCTATTGACATTACCGGGGTGCTTTATTTTTATTCTTGCAGCAGATGGTGACCAAATATGCCTAAACCATTAACTGAGATCCGAGTAGTGTAATTTTGTATATTTGTGCTTTGTTTTCTTGAACCTGTAAGTGGTCAAAATATTGTACCTGATGGGATTGTGCACAGAACAAACCTGTTTTTGAAAGGTATTGACGCAGACTTTATCAGGAATTAAGTTTTCCTCGGTAAACTATACCTCATTTCATGTCAAATAGGCTGCCTCCTTCTGACTACCAGTTATACTAAAGCTAGCTGTAAAAACTTCTAGGTAGAGATTAAGGAGGATAATTTTTTCGTGTATATTGCGCTCTCCGTGTACTCTGTTCAGTGAGAAAAAGTGCATGTGAACTCAGGGAGCCCAGTCCCCAAAACTGCAGTTTTTGAGTCAGTCTCATTGTCTTAACTGAAATGTCTGCATGAGTTAGGACTGAAGAACTGTGTTCTGGTGTTGTAAATAACTTCCCTAGGGGAGAACTTATCTGGTTACTTTTGTACATGACCTTATTGTTTGCGATTATGTAAATGTAGCCTGTGCTTAGCTAGGGTTTTGCTGACATGTCAGATTTGATGAAGGGGCATTGGCCACATTAGCATGTCTGGTTTTCAGTTGTATCAGGTCTTGCAATAAAACCCCATTATTTCATTACAAACCATGCCTCTGAATGCATGGTTAGGATGAGTATTCTGTAGGATAAAGGCCTTGTGATCAGTGTTTACTCAGAGAGTCTCAGACTGATTTTAAAACTTTGACTTGTAGTGTTAAAATTGTACAAAACAGCATGTGACAGGAGCATTGAGTATGGTCTGTATGCTGCTCGTCAGTAGTACTCCTTTGAAAATCTGGTTCTTTAATCATCTCTACATCTGAAGATAGTGGTCTGAGGTGTTTTTCTGATTTACAATTGTTTCGTAATAACGAGGTTGTAAAGCTTCTGGAACTTGTGTGTTCAAAAACTTTATGAGGGTTGTTCTGAGGTGTGGATTTTTTTTTTTTTTAATTCTGTGGCAGCCTCTTACAAGATCAAAACAAAAGCTCCATTGCACTTAAGAAAAAGTTGTAGGTGATGTTGTGCGTTTGGTGGTGTGTGTTGTGGTTTTTTTTTTTAGCTAGGGGAAAAATACACTTCACCCCTTCCCCTTTCCGTTCTTCATAAAAGAATTTAGTTTTGGAGCTGTATCTGCAACATCTGTAGGATTGCAGTTACCTGGCAGTGTAATTTAAGAAGTTGGGTGTTGTTCTGACTGATAAGTTTTAAGTTAGTTATTTGAAGCTCATGTTTTGAAAGCAGTTTGTTCACTGTTGCTTACCACTAATTGATTATTAATATGTCTGTCATCAGGGGGTTACAGTAGACTTAGTTTCTGTACAAGAGCTGCTGATTTATTTGTCTTTAAACTGGGAGAGACCTGTTCGAATCTTGTATATTTTTTGTTTCATGTTACGTGTTCCTTAAGGTTGGAATTGAGTTGCATTTTCCTCATCCAAAATTGTATGCCATAGTTTCCATACTGTCATATCAAAATCTCTTGCTATGGTTAGAAACAACTAACCAAGTGCAGTTTGGGAGTGGCACACGATGCTTTCACAATGAAGAAAGGAAAAACTGAAGGTGTGTTGGTTCATATTATAGTAAAGTGGAAAAAAAACCCCACCAACCAGCACCAACTGAGAAACACGTAATAGATATTGAGAGCACTTAATATCTTAATTATGAAAATGAAGTTTACATGCATCAGCAAAGAAAAGGTCAAGGCAGAAAAATGTTGCTGGCATTTGCTGAGCACTGTGCGTGTGAACAGAAGGCTGGACGTAAAATGAATGGTTGCCTTTGTAGTTCAGTAACTTTTTTTGACCAGGTTATCAGTTGCAGACCTTGTTAAATTAAACTTTATTTCCCTGAGTACACAAAACAACGCCAAATCAGGAATGGGATACTTAAGATGTTTTGAATTGTGTAGACTTCGGTAGAAAAGCAGGTACATTTGAATTGTCTTTAATTACTCTCTGTAACCTTAAAATGTTCCCCTTTTTGGAGAAGGTATACTGATGCAGATTTCCTGTTAAATAGATGCATTATTAGATGCTGATCTGGTACATATTCTGTGGCTGACAGGGTAGACCTGTGTTAACAGTAATTACCAGAGCATCCTGACAGCAGAGGCTGATTGAAGTACAGCAGGCTTCTGCCATGGAGACCGACTGCTTATATGGAATGCCGGGCCAAGGGGGCCTCCATAGTGGGAGAGGTGAGGGGAATTGCCTTGCCAGGAAAGCTGTGAAGTAATGAAATGCCCTCACTCACTGACCCTTGTCTTTATTGAAACATAACTCTCAACTTCTCATTTGGGCTGTGTGAATGTTTCTGTATTGATTTTAATCAAAATGCATACTATGAAAATACTCCGTTTATTTTGATGCTTTATTGAAATTTAATAACCCAGTGCTAAGAAAACTAGTAGGGACAGTAAAACTGCCAGTGTTTTTAATATCATTATGCTTAATGCAATTGGTTGGGTCAGTAGAAGTACCATGCAGGGTATGTCTGTGGCTTTGTAGCAGGATGGAGGCCTGGGAAGGACGTTGGAGCTGCTGTTTGAATCCTGAAACAAGTGATAGGTGTAATGTTTATAATCGGATTCCTTGCTGTGGTGTGACAGAGAGTTGGGTTGCTGAAAGTTAAGTGACGTTACGTTTCTACTCTTGGCTTGAGAAAATACCCCGTGTTACCCCCCGTGCAGGGCAGATAATGCAGATGCCGGGTTTGGGTTTCTTGTGGTGGCTGTTCCTGGAAACCTTTAATAGAAGTGGAGTCAGCTTTTTAATAACAGAACTTAGATTTTTGAGGCCACTTATGCTTGAATGAGCAAAGCAAACGTGACAGCCCTCAAGAGAAATGCTATGCAGGTTCATTAGCGGAGCTGCCCCTCCACGGTGGTGGTCTCAGTGCTGTTAGGAAGGCGTCTGTGGCAGGCTAGTTGGGTGTTGGTGCTGGAGATCAACAACAAGGTGGTGCAAACTAAAGTGCTTCTATTTGGGCAGTGGTGTTACAAAACCTCTGTTGTCTGGGTCTGGCAGGAGAAGTTGGAGCTTTTTTGGTGCTCTGCAGTTACTTCAGCAGGTGTTAGTGCTTGCCGTGAGCGTGGTGATGCTAACAGGTTTTTAAATGTTACTCTCGAGGTTTAAAATGCTGAGTAAAAATTGAAGAGACTTTCTATAACTTTTCATTTGAGACTAGATTTTTATACTTGGTGTCAATAAATTGGGCGACTCTCGCAAAAAGTCATTCTCTTGATGGGAAATGGCAATAGGTAGCTATTAATGGTGTGTTAATAGCATTTTTGGTGGTGTATGGTTGATTGAATGGCACACTGGAAGTTCAAAGTTTTGGAATCCGTTTTTGAAGTATTTCTGACTGTTTTGCAGCTGCACCTGAATACTTGTGCTTTACTCGGAGCTGTAGTGGATTACAGAAGGTTTTCTGTGTTTACAGCACAGGGTGTACCAGGTCGGCAGTTGGCTACTGTGCACAGAACAGGAATCACAGGACGGTTTGGGTTGGAAGGGACGTTAAAGACTATCTAGTTCCAACCCTCCTGCCATGGGCAGGGACACCTTCCACTAGACCAGGTTGCTCAAAGCCTCATCCAGCCTGGCCTTGCGGACATCCAGGGATGGGGCATCCACAGCTTCTCTGGGCAACCTGTTCATGGAATCATTGCACCTTGATTGCAATGCCTCAGGAAGTGTGTGGGTGGGAAGGTCCTGGGGATACCTGCTTTTACAGGGAGTAAACTGTGAAGCCGTTTGTTCGACAGCTGACTGACATAGAAGCATACTGATAGTGTTATGCCATTGAAAGTGTTAATGGTTATAACCTTATAAATGTTTATGCTTCTTTAAGCTGTGACTTGAAAAGGAAAGGAATTGCAGCATGACAAACAATTAAGATCTTGTTACTTGGCTGGGAAGTTATGGGGATGTAGTTGTGAGGGGTAAGGCATCAGAATGGCTGCTGATGTCAGAGCAGAGGCAGGGGAAGATAATATGCTATTTTATACCCTTATCTGGTGGATCAGTTTCTGGCTTAAAAGGTCAGCTGATGTTCTGGACTGGTCAGGGTTTTTTTTTTTGGGTTTGTTTTTTTGTGGTGCTGGCTTGCTTTTCATATAGCAGCCGTGATCAAACTCGTCATATGTGATCTCAGAGTAGTTGTGTTGTCACGGTGGCTGAGGTGGCTTAGTACTGAAGCTGCAGAGCAGGGCCTTGGGGAGAGAAGTACATTTGCTTAAACGTTTAATGTCTGAAAGTCCCAATTGATGTCGACTGATAGTGCAATCTGGTTCATTCAAAATTTTAAGGACGTGACTGTTTTCAGGCTAGCTGACACTAGATGGAAGCCAGACTTTGCTGAATTCTTTAAATCCTTCAGCTGATGAAATAATGAACCTTATTGTTTTGTCTAATTCAGTCTAAAGAACTTTCAGAAATCTCTAACGATTACTTGGTCAGTATGTTCTATCCTAAATGCAGTATGTTTTCTTTATTAGTGTCTAGGAGATGGAATATGCCTGAAATCTTAAAAAGTAGGCAACAGATCCATCTAGCACAGGTATTAATAAAAACTTAATGTTCTGGTTCATATATTTAAATGGCAACTCAACTAAAACACTCAGCTGATGGTGCGTAATGCTTCCATTTATCAGACTTCAAAGCAGTAGCAAATCAGTTAATATTCTTCTTACTGCAGCTTAATCTAATAACCTGCAAATAATTATATCAAAAGTTAACGCATAATTTTCAATTTCTAGATGCAGAGCGAGCTAAACCCACTTCTGTTTGCTGTGGGCTATCTTCTGTTTCTTTGCAGAAAGGGGGAGAAAAATTCTCTGACCCAGTGCTGTTTGCTGTTGAGCAGTGCCGCTCCTCTCTGCGTGCTGCTTAGTTTCAGTTTGCCTCATTTTTAAGGAGCATGAGGTGCACCCCTTTGTCAGAAATTAACAGGGGCGTTTTTTCAGAAAGTTGTCCAACTGTCATCACCTCTCCCTCCTTCTTCCCAGAACCTTCAAAAGGAACTTTGCCTAAATACTACGTGTATAATCTAGTGACAAGTGTGTTCTCTAACAGTTGGTTTGTGTGTTAAAGGTGAAGGTTAGAGTGCTGTAACCGGCTCAGCTGTCCTGTTCGAAGTGTGGTGTGTTTGCTGCAGAGGCTGTCTGTGCAGCGAGAAAATGGTGCGTGTTGGGAGATGGTAGAGGCGAGCTGTTGGTCGTTCTCTAATTGCTCAAGTATCGTATCATCTATAAAGATAAGTGTAGTCAGATAGGCTCATACGCTGTCAGTTTACGAGGGAATTACTGCTACTTTAAATCACTTGAGGCTTTTATGGAAATCTGATACTGCCTCTGAATCGACCTTATGATTCTTTTTGTTCTGACTTTTCACGTACTTCGGTCAACTTTGTGCTCAGCTAGTGAACGGACTCAAACAGAATCGGGGCGACCATGACGTGGGAGGGATCTGGAATGAATTCTAACCAAGGTTCTGTCAAGGAGGACTGATCGTATTAAAATATCTTGAGAGGAAGAGTGATACTTCAGTATCTCTCTTGTGGGTATAAAATTAGTGACCGCGACTGCTTTTAGAAGGGAAGTATATTTAACTGTTGTAATAGCATGTTTACGGAGATTTGAGTCTCACATCTTGAAACTTCTTGTGGTGTTTTTGTGTTTGTTCTCTGTTGGGTACGTTTTCTTTTTGTGACAAGACAAACATGATGCTTTGGGGAAAAAAATCTGGAGCAAACATTATCGCAAGATCAAATTCACCTCAAGAAACTGGAGAAAAAAAGTACAACTGTCTTTCTTGAGAAAAGCTTATTAATATTAAGCTTAAGGACTTCAAAGAACTTATTTTCTTAGGGACCTGTGGTATTGAAGAATTATACTGATATTATGAGGAACGGGAGGAGAAAAACTTCCTGTATAAACTTAATACAGGGTTAATTGAAGGTAAATTCTATCTGGATCAACGTGCTTCCAATTTCTAGTAATTCGGGTGTAGCTTCCATGGAAGCAAGGAATTGTGCAGAAGCTCTGTCTATAGGTAATGGGGTACATAAACCTTGTGCCTGTTGATTTAGTAACTGTTCTTTATTCATAACTATTCATGAGGAAGCTTGTTGGTTCCAAATGGGAGGTTTAATGCACACTGAGGGCATTCGGTGGTGCCGATTTTTAATACTGTTAAGTGTCTCCAGAAAGGTATTCTTGCATCAGCCTCAGATTAACATAGGATGAATAACAGAGCAATTCATCAACTCGGCAGCTCTGAAGAGTGTCAGCAAGAAAGCTGACGATGATGAATTGGAGAGAAATGGCTGCTGTGGTAGATAGCCACTACAGCTAACGCTGGAGCGTTGAGGGATGGCAGTTGGTATTTAGGTGTATGCTAGGTAATTAAGTGAGGAGGGACTGCACTCCTTTGCTTGGCTGAGTAGAAAAGAAACATGTCCCTTCTACAATTCAAGAAGGTTACTAACTTCAACAGTTTAAGATGACAGGTGGGCGACTGGTTTGTACTTTATTTGTCTCAATCTCTGGGACTCAGAAATGTGAGTTAAGTTTTGAAGACAGACTGCCGAACTTCCCTTGATGTTTGCAATTTCGGCAACTTCATTTGGCAATAAAAATTTGGATAAGTTAACTCTGAGGTAGATTTAGTTTATTCGGAATTAATTTTGCTTCAGGTTTTACACTAACCTTATTTTTAGATCTCACAGCTTTCAGTTAGTGGTTACTTTCAGTTTTAAATTGACTTTGTTTTTTTGACACGTGTACAGGTCTTTCTAATCCTGTTGCACATGGTTTGTGCTGGAATTGGTTTTGACCACTTGTATCAAGTTTTTGAACACTTGATACATGGAGAACAGGGTAAAGTAGTAATCAAGTTCTTCACTTTGTGGGGGCTGTTTGCATGGAATATTTTGCTGACTGTTTAGTTACTGTAGGTAACAAAACCTGCATGTGCAGGCTGAAGAGTTTATGTACAGGCTTTCTGAGCCCTGAGCAGAATTTGGTAGCAAAGTCCATACTGAAGACAGGCATTCAGTATGTCATACAGTAGTCATAACTAATACAGTAAAATGGTATGTTATATTGTAAATTGCTACACAGAACAAACTACATTTTTTAGTACACTTTTAGCCTCTGGATTAATCAAATTGGCTGCTGAATGTTTTGAGTGACCATTAATAACTAAAATGTGTTCCTGAATAATCAGAAGGATATTTTATTCTCTTTAGCTCTTTGTGTTAAATTTTAGATGCAAAGGCAAGACACTATTAAAGTGCTAACGCTTAAGGAGCTTTTTTCCTAGACTAGTTACATACTACCAGAAACTACTAATCTGCAATAGTAGTTGAAAAACAGCATATGCTGCTATTAATGTGTGTTTTTCTTTCTTTTTGTTATTCATTGGAAGACGAAAGAATGCATATTTCTAGTAATGAAATTATCCAGGTTTCCAGGCTGTTAAGTTAATCAATGAAACCTAATGCCACAAATATGGATGCAAACACTATGTACCTATCTATATTGTTATAATGAAAAAATCCATACCAAGGATATAGTACATTTTCAGAACGTATTACTGTATAAGTAACTACAAAGAATTGTATTATATGTGGATCTTGAAACTGTTAAATGAATCAAATCGTTATATGGAAGGAGCAGAAAATTTGGAATACGTTTTCTTGAAGTACTTGCATTTTGAACTGATACGTCTTTCTGGTCAGAAAATTTTTCTAACTTAGAAAAATCATGTAACAATTTAAGTTAACCATCAGACATTATGAGATTATACAGTAGATTTAGGGAAGGAGAATAATGCAGAGGTATAAAGGTGTCAGTCACTGTTATAGTGAGATCCGAAGTAGCCTGTCATCTGTTTCGGATCATCTATTTGGCAGAACATTTTCTTAGGGTGGGAGACGGGGATACTTTTATGTTTGTGCAATCTAATCAAGATTTTCTCTGCATGTACTGTCTTTTTCCAACTTAATCTGTGCTATTTTTCCTTGTGCTTGTCACACAGAGCTACTTTACCCACTCCTTGTCCTAACCTTTTCTGACATAGCAAAGAATTACAAAGCAGGCATATTTCATTTTGCAGCACCATCAGCGAAACTACAGTCACGCGCCCAAAAAGTAACATCAAAGAGTTTTTTTCCTAAATCTAACTCTGAAGGCTTTATATTTTGTTATTGGGTGAAAACAAAATCGTGTTTGATGCAAGACCTCTGAGACCATGTTCTCTCTAAAGTAGATGGCATCAGTTTTATTTGCAAAGTTAATGGAGCTAAGTGAAAAGTGATATGAGTTACCAGAATGGTGTTTTTCAATCTATGATTTGCAGACCCGCTGCATATGAGGAGTTGCGGAAGATAACAAAGACAGAGGAAGTCTGTTGTTGGGAGATTTAAATAGGCTACACAGATCCTTCAGCTCTTTTAGGAACTTTTTGGTGGTGTGTAAGTGGAAACGGTTGAAAACGAAGGATTTAAAGGCATTATCATTGTAATAGTTGCCCTTGTCCATGGGCACAATAAAACTTGGAAACAAGAAACTTCAAGGAGGTCATGAAAACAAATTGCATTCACCATTATGTAAATGTCACCTATCTGCATTTATTCTTTTCTTAGGACTTCCTGCCATTACATATTTACTAAACCAGTGAATATGATGAAGCTTTCCCCAGATAAGATGTAGATAATAAAATTACATTTATCAATAGAGTCCAGTTTGCAGTCCTGGAACTCGAAAATAATTAAGCTGTTAATTAGGTATTAACACGAGTTAGGTATAAGAGATGGAACCTACCAAATTCTGTTTGGTATGCTGTTATTGGAGAATAATTGCAGTAGTAAACTCTCTTTAAAGGTTTCTGTAGCTTTCAATTTTAGTTCCATTAAAATAGCCACGCTCTTGTCCTTCATCAACAAGGATATTAAAGCAACTTCCAGATGCTCAAGTACCTTTAGGTGTAAATCTTTCAGGATTTGGTTTTTTTTTCCTAACTTCCCCCCTCAGTAGACAGCTGTGTGTGCTGATAGGACCTGTTGTTCGGTGTTAATGATAAATGAACTTGGGGGAAAAAATGTAACATATAACATAGTAGTCCAGGTGCAGATCCTGCCTATACGGTAAATCCATTCTTGAAATCAATCCTGAGTATCAAGTCTTCGTTTATAAGGTCCTTTTGGGCAGATTTAACGGATGGAACCGGTGTAATTAAAATCTGTATTGTATTAGAAGCTTATAAAACTATGTTAAAAAAATTACATGTGATTTATAGTTAGCATTCAGTTGAAATACTGGATGTTTAATTTGTATGGTGTGTTGCACTTCGTTGACTTGTTAGTTTGTTCCTAACAGAGACTGTTCTTAAACTCACTGGAATTTGTCAGCTAAAGAGAAGATGGATTCTGTAGCCACTCTGGAAAAGTTTACATCATAGTCAACATTTTAATTCTGTAGGTAGCAGAGATCTTGGCTACCAGACTGTAAAATAAATACTAGTTTTGTTCTAATGTTCTATTTCTACCATGCATGGTACCGTGCATAGATGCAGATACCCTCCCCTTTACTTTCTCTTGTAGTAGTGGTACTAGTTAATACTTCTCTCCTTAAAGTAGTAGGAAGAGGTTACCCACTTATGAATGTTGTCTCTATGGACAAGTTTTAATATGATTAGAAATCATGTGTTTTCTGATGTAATTACAAGTTATACGCAAGATTGCTGGAGTTGTAAAGCCAAAGGAGGGAGGGTGGGGGAGAGTACTGTTTGAGACTTCACATATCTGACATTTTTTAATGTACTTTAATTGAAATGTTCTTTTTATGAATGAAGAATATTTTGACATAACTTTGAAATACCAGAATTCTGAATTTTTACATTTAAGTATTTTAACTGAAAAAAAAAAAAATTCTGGCTTCAATAATGAATGTAACAAATATATTTTGAATTTTGACAGTCATGATTTAACCCCGGGTGCCAACAAAGCACCATGAAGCTGCTAGCTCACTCTTTTCCTCTGGTGGGATAGGGAGGAGAAAGTCCAAGGAAAGGCTCGTGGGTTGAGATGTGGACAGGGAGGGATCACTCACCAGTTATGGTCGTGGATAAAACAGACTTGACTTGGGGAAGAAAAATCAATTTAATTGGTTACTAATTAAATTAGAGTAGGATAATGGAAGATAAAAATAGGTTTTAAAAACATCCTGCCCCTACCCCTCCCTTCTTCCCAGGCTCAGCCTTGCTCCCCACTTCTTAACCTCCTCCCCACCAGCAGGGGGGTGGGGAATGGGGGTATGGTCAGTCCATCACACACTGTCTCTGCCGCTTGTTCCCCCTCAGGGGGAGGGATCCTCACACTCTGACCCTGCTCCAGCGTGGGGTCCCCAGCTGACCCCTTCCCATGGGCTGCAGATCTTCATGGAACGTCTAAGGGGTCTTTTTCAAGGGATGCACTCTTTCAGGAACAGCCTGCTCTGCCATGGGTTTCCACACAGTCAAGGGCTCCTTCAGGCACATTCCCCTGCTCTGGTGTGGGGTCCTCTCTGTACTGCAGTTGGGTCTCTCCTTCCCTATGACTCTCCATGGCTGCTG
>NW_010243140.1:15981-18236 GCF_000690775.1 Eurypyga helias | reverse complement strand
TCTTCGCAAACTGCTCCATGAAGGGTCCCTCCCGTGGGATGCAGTCCTTCAGGAGCAGCCTGCTCCAGCGGGAGCTTCCCACAGAGTCATGGGCTGCTTTGGACACAGCTGTCTGCTCCTGCATGGGGCCCTCCCCGGGCTGCGGGGGGTCTCTGCTCCCCCGTGACCCCCCATGGCTGCAGGGCACAGCCTGCCCTCTCACCGTGGGCTGATGGGGAACTCCTGCTCCTGTCACCTCCTCCTCAACTTCTGCACTGACCGGGGTGTCTGCCTTGCATCCCACTCCTCTTTCCACTGCTGGTTTTTCTTTGTTTTCCCCTCTTTAAATGTTAGTCGCAGAGGTACTAATTGGCTCGGCCTTGGCCAGAGGAGGGTCTGACTGGGAGCCAGGGAAGTTTCTAGCAGCTTCTCATGGGAGCTGTAGCCCCTCTCCAGCTACCAAAACCCCACCACACAAACCCAACATAATAAAAAAGAAAATATTTAAATATTGTGTTTAAAAAAAAAAAGGGATTCTTCAAATACAATATTGAGATTTACATATGCAACATGGTGGATACGGTTATCCTAACTTGAATATGGAATTTTTTTAAAATGCTGATTGTTGCCTGTTTTCTGATACCTAGTGGTGTCATGCAGAGCACTTTGATTATAACCACATTTTGGTTAATTCTACATATTTTAACGAAACTGTAATCCTGTCATGGTTTCAGTTAGAAAAGCTCGCATCTCTGCTTTTGCTGTAACGGCAAGGGATAAACACTGATGCTGCATTATCCTACCCAGTTGATAATTTCATCTAATGGTCCCGGAACTGGATGTGCCAATTGTTAAATGCACTGGGCTGTGAAATAATTGGAACATCAGCTTGCAAATACCAAGCTATTGTTTTCAATAAAGTTGAGTTGAAATCAGCTTTCTGTGCTGCATTGCAGTGGAAACCAATTAATTACAGTGTGACAAGATGCAATTTTTTATTGCCAAAAGAAAGTTTCTAGTAGTATTCTGCACGATGAACAAATATTTGGTAGTTTTTGTTGAAGTGTAACTTGATTTTTTTTTTAAGACAGGTTAAAGAGCCTTTGGTTGTTTAACTATGATTTTTATAGTTCATGTTTATGAAGTAGCTTCTCGGATGATTTCTCTAATTTACACTGCTGCTGATGCCATGCAGTATGTCCATTTTACTGGTCATTGAAGTCTAGATGGCAATGCCATTTTCTTTCATTTGACACATCTGATATGGTGCAAAATACCTCAGTTGTGCAAGATCTAGTAATTTCTGATGTGTGCCCATGATTTACTTAATTTTTTAACTTCCACCAGTTAATTAGCAGAGATCTGTGGTTTAACAGGATTTTTGTATGTTCTAAAAAAACATATAAGAATTGACCAGAACATTACTGCTACATTTCCAATGTTCACTTATGTGGACACATAAAGTGAATTTAGTTATGAAGATACTGAACGGTAGTTTGACTGTTGAGATCCATCAGCTTTGTATGAGATACTGTTCGCTCATCTGATTAAAAAAAAGTATTTTTGAAAAAATAGTGCAAGAGAAACACCTTTTGAAATGCAGCATTAGTTAATACAACTGAGGAATATTTAAATAAGCTAACATGTGAAATGAAGTCATACTGTGCATATAGATTGGTTAACTCTCACACAATGTGATTACCTTTCATTGTGACTAATACAGCAATTTCACATACTAAAATGACATTCTTGTCATTTTTCATAGGATCACAGAATGGTTTGGGTTGGAAGGGACCTTCAAGACCACCTAGTTCCAACCCCCCTGCCATGGGCAGGGACACTTTCCACTAGGTCAGGTTGCTCAAAGCCTCATCCAGCCTGGATTTGAACACTTCCAGGGATAGGGCATCCACAACTTCTGTGGGCAATACTAAGGGCTTAATATTTTTAATTGCTGATTGCATGTTATCTTTAATTGTTTTACTGTAATTTAATGTCTTTTATTAAATGAAACATCAGTATGAATTAAATTCCCATGCTTCAGAAAGATTTGGCATGTGGCTTTTAGTTAGCTCTTATTCCTGTTGGTAGCTATCACAGAGTCACTGAGGTTGGAAAACACCTATATGTCATCTAGTCCAACCGTAAACCCAACGCTATTGTACCCACTAGGCCATGTCCTCAAGCACCATGTCTACGTGTTCCTTGAACACCAGACCACCTTCTTGCAACACATATATCTCCAGTCTTTGGACTGCTTCTACTCTCTAGCCCCA
>NW_010243140.1:9390-14390 GCF_000690775.1 Eurypyga helias | reverse complement strand
GAGAGAGCAGGCTTTAAATTTATCCACCCATTTCGACATTGAGGAGAACATAGGAATTGCAGGGTATTTTGCTTGGCCTGTTTAGTTCAGATGGATGACACTTCAGTCTTCCTTTATTTAAGAACTCCATACAGTGTTGTGTTGTTTTTTTAAATAAAAAAAAAAAGACCTTGCAGCTTAAACTTTACATGGTAAAGCTTTTGGAATCATCTATTCCTTTTTTAGCTTGAAATTTACTCCTGTTGCAAAGTAGGACCTAATATGCATAATTAATTGAAACTTATCAACTGCTTCACAGATTTCCCCTTATGGCAGATTTAACCCTAATGTGATTTGAGGTTTAAAAAAAGCATATCCATGTGTTTGAAGGCTGTGTGCAGCATTAATGATGTGAGATACAGTGCTATAAATGATTTAATTGGTCTTGAAGTCCTACTGGAAGTAGAATACTTTCTCTAATACTATGTAACATAATTTCTGATAGAGGCATGGCATTTTTCAGAGCTGTTGGTACATTTCAGCAAACCATCCTCTTGATCTCTTATTTTTAGTAGTGCCAAATGCTGCTGTTCTTCCTGTATAACTAGGATCTGAATTTGCAAATATAATTCCTGTGTACAGTAAGGACCATATTAAGAAAAAAAGACAAAACATTCTTCAGGGAGCTTATTAAAAGTTGATATGCTTATCATCTGTTCATAGAAATAATTGTAAGTAAATTCATCTAGAAGCACATACTTTAGTTGGATACTTAACTGAATGCCCTCACTGCAACACTTTTGGACTGCTCTTTTGGGTGCTTTGAGAGGTGATAATCATTCAGGCAGAATTAAGAATGAACATTTTCTCACCGTCCTTAAGGTGAAGAGAATCGGAATACTTAATAGCAAACCATTAAGTGTGGCATTTGGAACATTCTGGTAAGGCTATTATTTCAAATATTTCATTGATCCAGTTTCTCCTCTTTAAATGACATCAGAATTATGGTCTGTACCTGGAAGATTCTCTTGGTTGTATGATCCATAAGGTATAATTCCAAGAGGAAAAATATGGTCTGAGTTCTGGGCCAATTTAAAGAATCTTTTTGGCAAGTATGTGAAACGGGAGCTGCTAATTTCTTGCTCTCAATTTAACTTTGTTCTGCCTTTTAGAAAGTCAAACCTGTTATCAGTCCTGATAGATTATTTTTTTTAGTTATTATTTTATTTTAGTAAAGTCAAGCTCCCTAAGAGGTTCCCTTTATAACCAGAAGACATAAGGATTATTAGGTAGTTGTGTGGCAAAGGTAGTTGAACCTCATTCTGGTGATTGTTGGAAATCTACCATGCACCTTCTGTGTAGTTAATGAATAGCTCACCCATATTCCTTTTCTTAAAGTGTAGATTTGTAGCACAATAAAACAAATGGTTGACAAGTTCTTGAAAGTGTTACGCTATTTTGGATTATTTCCACTTTTCTATAGAAAACATAGAAGTTCTGTAGAACGTATTTTTTATATAAACTTCTATATTATTATTTTCTGCACACAGGACAACCATGGCCTATCTTGCTTGAAAAATGTGCAGGAGCATTAATAATCTTGTTTCACATTATATTAATTTTCTGAGACTGCAGTACATTCAAATGTACACATTTAACTGGAGTTCCACGCTTTGTTGCACGATGGACCATATTTTCCTTAAGAGTTCTTATTTTACTGCAGGTAGACAAGGTTGGACGTAGGCAGACATCCAGAGTTAAGTGATAGGACTTTCAGTCCTGTTCCTGTGCTGCTTACTACCTTGTGACTAGGCTTTCATTCAATTAGGAAAGACCAAGTACAGGTCTTGGGTAGACTTGAAACTGGAATGCGTATGCTGAATTCACAGAAAAATATTATGTCCAACCTGTTTACTGCAAAATAACTGGAGGACCTGTGTGTGTGGTGTTTTTGTGTGTGTGTGTGATTTTTTTAAGTATTGGAAAACACTGGAGACAAGTTATATAAGATGATTTTGAACTGATTTTGTA
Source organism: Eurypyga helias (assembly GCF_000690775.1). Lineage (NCBI taxonomy): Eukaryota > Metazoa > Chordata > Aves > Eurypygiformes > Eurypygidae > Eurypyga > Eurypyga helias. Next base: position 12,380 of record NW_010243140.1, on the reverse strand, counting down.
GCTTGATGATGCAAAAAGGAGATTCTTGTTTGGGAAGGTGTCCCTGTTACTTCCTTTCTGCTAATTCTGCTATTCAGTGAATTCTTCAGTGATCTGTTTCAGCTCAGTAACCTGGAAGAAAGTTAATCAAGCAAAAAAGAGAAAACGTGTGAATAGTCTTGCTCCATTAGTGAGTTGAATTGGCTTACTAAGGCAGAGCTGGTGCAGGAGATGTTAAGGAACAGCAGCTGGGAGTGAGGAGACACAGTGATGACTTCATTTTTCAGCAGCAGTGTGCTGTTAAGATTAGTAACTTTGCTTACCCTTCAAAAGAAGTGGTATAGCAATCCTGACTTTTTGCAGTAATGCTCTTCTGATGGTCCAGATTTGTGATTTCTTCTGGACATTTTTTTTGTGTAATTTGGGATATGCTATCTGCTTCCTTTAGAGTAGTGAACTTTCTTGTAGTGTCATAATTTGTTCTCTATTTTTTACAGCTTTCTCAAGATCACTAATTCTTTTCCAGGCTGCGTGGTGTGCTGCTTTTTAACTAGGCAATTCTTTGCTTCTGTAAAGGAAAGCAGGAATAATTTCATACAGCCCTTTGACAGTTATTTGGATCTCCCTTATTTTCACTGTTTTTTTTCATGTTGATTAAATGTCTGTGTAGACTTAAGCTATTCATCTTTTCTATATTTCAGATTAAAAGCAAACAAACATAAAACCTAAAAACCAAAGGAATGTAATAGCCTCTTAAAAATGAGTTGCAACTCATGTTGCAACTGGTGGTAAGATGGAACAAAGCTGCCAGTAAACATTTTACTCTCAGTACAATGTGTGATTGATGCTCTATTTTCTTTGAACACTTTGTAGATAGATTTTTTTCAAGTAAATTTATTCCTACTGGCTTCTGTATTGCATATATCAACACAGATCAAATGACCATCAAGGAAAGAGGGGAGTGTGTTCTAAATTTCTGTCACTATTTCTGTGCATGGCATGCACTTCGGAGCTTCTGTGGTCCATTTCTAAGGACATTGGTATTTATCCCCTTTAGTTGCATAAAGTAACATTCGAAGTTTAGCAGTATTGTCTGTATTCTGTCAAAATGGGTTTCCTTTTGATGCCTTTGTTTAATCTACTGTGAGCTTCACCTTGCATGTCAGCAAGGGAAATTGGGTTGGTTTACTTTCTTTGTGTCATCTCCTTTATCTTTTGTCTAAACTTTTGTTTTCTTTTAGGTCTTTCCTGTTAACCAGTTATATTGGACTGACTACTTTCACCTCATTTTTCTACTTCCCCATGCTGTTACCTACATTATAAACTTTCAGAAATAACTTTTCCTTGATATAAAGCAAGAGATTCTCTGTGCAGTGCCCACTACAAAAGGTCTTAGTTCTGTTATGAACTACAGTGAAGACACTGGGTCTTTGAGTTTCTTATTTATGTAGACTCTGATAGGGTTTTGTGCTGTTCACTCTAACCGTAACCGTTGTTTTATTTTCAGCATACTGTTTGTTACTTGCCATTACACTTCTTTAGGGATCTTAAAATTAATTATTTTTCAAATGTGTTTATTATGCTCCTCAGAATGATATGGATGTTCATCTGAATTGTTACTGTTGATCCTTTAGTATAATGTGTAAGATCACATAATTTTTTTCATTACTTTACATGCAGTGTTGTTAGTCTGCTACATTTTATATTTCCATCCTCCTGAAGAGTTTCAGACTGTTCTAACACTTTTCATAGCTTTCATAAGTGTTGTTTACTGCAGCTTTGCTGTTCGTAGTTTAGCGTATCTCTTGCTTTGTTGGCTGCATTTGCAATGCTTGATTTTTTTCAGTTTGTCTCTGGCAAGTACGTATGTTGGCATTAGTCATTAAGGAAGGCTTTTAAATGGGGCATCTAGTCATTCCCAAGTTTAGGAATTGATTGGTGCATCTGTCTGATGGTGAGCTAAAATCTGAGAATGTCTTTTGGGAAATCTTTATGAAAAACTTTTAAGTCCAATTTTTGTTGTTCTCTTAATCTCACTGCAGAATGTGCTTTGATATTGACACCAATTCAAAACTTTAATTTAGGATCTCTTCCCACTATTGGTAGCTCTGAAGAGGTGTCCAGATACCTGAATTTGCTCTTCCTCCTCTATTGTGCAATCAGAAGTGTCTCCATGCCTCATTTTAATTTCATTACTGACCTAAAGGGGAAATGTCACAGGTGACAGAGATTATTCCCCCCCAAAATACTTTCTTAATTTGCTCCTTGAGGAATTGGGGGAATACCCCTCAGTATTTACATCCCCGTTTGAAGTGCACAGCTACTATTTGCAGTTCACTGTTAAGTTTTTGAATTTTTAGGGGAAGCATGACAGTTGATACTGACAATGCTGCTGCCTTTCAAAGCTGAAAAAAAAATATACCAACCAAGATCTTTCCAGTACTCATCACATTAATGAGTAATGTGATGAAATAATAAAATTTACCCATGTAAGCTTTTCCTGGCAAGCTGAAATGTATTCAACATGCATCCGTGCCGTTTTGAGTAGGAATTATAATTTTGAGTAGGAACTAGTGTTACTGGTGGTATTTCTAGTTCCTTGCTACAATCTATGTAGCTTTATAAACTTTACCTAGAGTGCTGGCTGGTACTTTCAAGAACACTCTATGCTATGATAGTCTGGTTCCATTTTCTACAAGAAAATCATGTTGGAACGTCTTTAAAGTGTCAGTGATGAATGAAGAACCCAAAAAAGCTCTTCTATGTTCTTCAGTTCTGTGGGGTTTTTTTCTGTTTGGTGGTTGTTGGGTGGGTTTTTTTTTTTTTCTTTTCCCCAGCACAATGTAATTGAAAGCAGTCAAACTCTTATCAGATGCTGTGCAGGTCTAGTGGCAGGAGGGCAGTGACTGTTTGCTTATGCTTTTTTCTTTATCCTTCAAAGATGATCTCAAAAGAGAATTGTTTCCCCCTGCAGCCGCTATGTGGGAACAGGTTGGGGAAAGAAGAGGTAG
>NW_010243140.1:719-9380 GCF_000690775.1 Eurypyga helias | reverse complement strand
GAAAGAGACTAGCAGAAAATACAAGCCTGAAAGGCTATTTCAGGTTTTGGCTGCTTTTTTATTCAAAGCTTATAAAAACAAGTCTTGAATGTTAAATGGAGGAAGAAAATGAAATTTTCCTACTTCCATTCTACATAGCAGGTGTTAAAATTTTATTTCCCTTCTGGTAATGTAGCCTCAGCTATATGCCATTAGTAGTTGTGCATGGCTGTGATTTAATGAGCAGTGGTTCATCTGCTTGGGCAGAACATAGTTCTGGGCAATTAATGTGAGAAACGGTAGTGTAGGCTGGTGCGTAGTGGAGGCCTCATGCTGTTTCCATTTCCATACCCTGTGTTTAAAGTTGAAAAACATCTTAGCGTAGTGGTGGTAGCGGTGTTTTTTGGGGGTGGGAGTGGGGAGGGTTGTTTGTGTGTGTTTGGTTCCCCCTCAGCTATGTGGGGGAGTGTTTTCTTGTGTGATGGTTTGGGTTTCTTTTTGTTGGCAGTGGGGGGTTTCTCCTTTAGATGCATAATATAAACCCTGGAATAAAATTAATATAGTGACCTTATGGGCAGGCTAACAAATGTGATGTTACCTTTTGCTGTAGTATCTGCTACTGAACTCTATTGCACTGAAAAGAAATACCCTGTTAATATGATACCAGTAATCCTAGTATTTTAAGGGCATAAATTGAAGTCCTGTTTCATGCAGAGTATGGGTGTCTTTCTAAAGAAGTATATGAATTATGTAATGTAAAGCTGCAGATATGACCTCTGAAATGTGCCGTGCTGTCATACGTCTTTCAAGTAGCTCTTATGATTAAGGTTGCATTGTATGTTCTACTAAATGACCTCGTGTGTCAGCTTCGCAGAATTACCTGAAACTTGTGCCAAGTGTGTGGTTTAGGCTGAACTGTACTCAAAAGCTTCAATTAAAACAGTGAACAAGTTTTCAAGAATGAACCTAGGGGAAAAAGTCTTAGTATTTTAAAACAAAAAAACGAGCTGCTTAAAATTTTCTCTGAGAGGTTGCTAAATTAAGTGGGTTTTATCATTTTGTCTAGTAGTCTGCCTGGATTCAAATGAGACAGATCCCCTGTTGACATTTGAGCATGTCAGTGCCCAAATCCTGTCGAGTGTGCTGCACCTCCATCCAGTTTTTCTTGCTGAGCTATCTTAGGCCTGATTTATTCCAGCCTGAGGTGGTCACTTAATTGCAGCTCCCAGTTTCTGTGGGTCTGGGAAATCGACTTGAGAGAACAGGCTCACTTTCCTGTGTTTGCTTTCTTCTGAAACTTCAGCTTTTAAAAAGTTTGCTTCTTAAAGGAAGATGTGTTTAGACAAATATAAGTCTGGTGCTGTAGCCGTCCTTCATGGCTTGTGGACTGTTTGGACATGTAAAGGAATGTTGGATGGGAACTAGAACTGACTGAAGGAAAAAAGAATCATCTTCCATATGTAAAAAATGGGTTTTGAGTATGGAGAAAAGACAGTTCGAGAATAGGAGAGGATTTGGGATGAGGAAAATGGGCAAAAGCATATGTCTGCTAGAGGAAACTGCTTGCCGGAGCCTGGAGTAAACCCAAAGTTTTGGACTCTTGCCATGTCTTTGCTGTCAGGAACTATCTGCGAAACCCAGAGGCGAATTGTCTAATTCCTGCTCTGCTGCTGGACAGTATCTTTTTCTGCTGTCAGTTAATACCTTATTTCATGTGGCAGAGGTCTTTGAATGTAAAAATACCAGGTTTGCTGACTGGTTGAATTTAGCAGGTTGCCAGGTATGAGTACAGTTGTTTTGTGCCAGTAAAACTGATCTGTAAGATGCTTGCAGGTGAGGACTTTAAAGCATGCTTTTTTTCCTCACAGGAAGAGTGGTGTTTCTGGTATTGGGGAATCTCAGGCAGCAGTTACCTCAACTTTTTTTTTTGTTGTTGTTGGCAAAGGAGTAAGGACCTGGCCTGTCTCTATGAAAGGTGCAGTGTCCTGCCATCCTGCTACTGGATTTGAGTGACTGTCACAGGTGACTTGTAGAATTATGAGCTTAATAAGGGAAGAAAGGATAAGTAAGGAAGAAGAAAAAAAAATGGTTGTACTTTTGCTTCATGAGTAGTAGCCTCAATTACCTGAAAATTCAGTTATCTTAAATATGTTGCTTAACTCATCTGTGGTTTTATAATGCTGTGTATGCATGTTGTGCTGGATTTTGCTGTCTCAAAGTAAACTTCTTGTAAAAACAAAGAAAAATCCACCAAAAAAAAGTTAATAGTAAACACCTTCACGTTCCCAAAGAGTGCAGTTGATGTGTTTTGAGGAAAGGCCGTGGTTTTGTTTTACTAGGTTTTAGTTGGTTGCTGTTGTGACAGCCTGCATAACCACGCCGCTTGGAATCTCACAGCAACGTGCCTAAGTTACCTGTGATACATCTTTACAAAGATATCTTCAAGGTAGTTTGGACTTGTACTGACCAAAATAGCTTGAGGGCACCTCTGACTATGGCCACCTCACCCATCAGGGCACATATGCCAAATGGGGGCCTGATGTTACCTGCACATCAAGTATTGTCTGTAAAATGGCAAAGAAGGATGATCGTAAGGCCCAGCCTAGTTTATTCCATTCAGATTCCTTACAGAAGTCTCGCTAACCAAACTTTCACTGCGGTTTGCGGAGTAGGCAGGCCATCTACAGTCTCATTATTCTTAGTGAAAACCTCCGTTATGGTTGAAGGAAGTGAGTGTGGGTCTATATTTACCAGAATAAGAATCCACCTAACAGAGTAGACAACACTGTAGTTTTTGGGTGTTTATCATGTAAAAGAGCTAAAGATTGTGAATCTACCTATACCTCTGATAGTTGATGGGGCTTTGTCCTAGTATAAAAACATCCTTAATGTATTTGAAGACTGCTCTTTTTTGTGGTAGTTGAAGAGCTTTACTTTTTTGTGATGGAAACGCAACTTTGAAAGAAGGTCTGAGTATATTTTAACATACCCAACTGCAAAGTAGATCGAACGTTCTGTTCACTGTGTGGAACAACAATAAATGCACTGGGGCAGAAAACAGCTAGTACCCTTCATTGCAGTAAAAGAAACTTAAGAGAAACTGAAGTAGCAATGTTCTTGTTTCTCCCTTGATGAGAGGTTGATCGTTAGTGGTCGTTGATTGTCTTCGTTAAATTTTCACTGGCTGTGCATGTTTAGGAAAAGTTAGTTGCCTTGCTGAGTTCCCGCCCGCTGGTAATGTGTCGAGTCAGACAGCTGAACTAATGCGTGGTACAAAAGGATGGACAACAGTAAGATTAGAATACTAATATGTCTCTTCAGCTTAACTTATGTTCAGGTCTGGAAAAATACTCAGGTTTAGTAAAAATGACAAAACAGCCTGGTTTTTTTAACCTTAATTTAGGCCTCAGTTGTGTAAGATTTAGTTTGATTGTTGCCAGGTTTCAGTTCCCTGGAGAACCATGTTTACATAGGTATATTTATCTTTTAGAAGATTATTCAGGTGTATTATTTGCAGTGAATTCAAGCACATTTTTTTTTCCTCTAGTCTGATGAAAAACGAGCAGCTTTTCAAAGGTGACTAGTTATCTTAATCACTTCATTGTGAAGTTGAAGTTGTTTAACAGTTGTAATAGGGAAACTCAGTGACAGTTTTTAAGTAGTGCTATTTTGCATATGTACTACATAACATAAATACAAGCATTTTTTTATCCTTTCAGAACTTTGGTTAAAGTATTTAATGATGTTACTAAAATTTTTTCCATGTATTTCTCATATATAAATTTCTGTCACTGTACTTGTATAGTAAATTACAATTTTCAGTAAGGTGAAACTGTACTTATTACCATATCTAGTGTTCTTAATAGATTCCTTTTAAGACTGGTGCTTGAAGTAAAAAGCTTAATCTTACTTTACATATGTTAAGCATGGGTCATACAGCAGTTTGATTAAACCATCTGCATACAGAATTATTTTCTTCTTTGTGTGTGACTTGTCTAATTTGTTGTAATTTGCAGACTGTCTTGGTAAAGAATTCCCATCTCGAGCTGTGTATCATATATGTTACCTGAAAATAGATCAAGTTTTGGTTTAACAATTTTTTGTCCCACCAAAATCTTAATTCTCTATGGTGGGTTCTTCCAAAATTACATAGTCATGATTTTTTTTTTTTACTGTTACACTCACTTCTGGTAGTGTGAAATCTGTTTAGTTTTACAGCACGTGTTGTCCTTTTAACTCTAATGCTGGTGGCAATTGTCAGTGTATTGATAATGAGTAAATCTGTTCTTGTGGGTGTGGCTTTTTTTTTCCAAGCCAACCTCTCTTTTTTCCTTTGTCTGCCTTTTTGACACGAACCAAATATCCTTTCATTATCTTCAGTACTTTTTTCTGAATGAGGATGACCAAAATTGTGTATATAATTTCAACAGAGTTGTTCATGCAGTTCTTCTATTCTTTATTGAAAATACTGTACAGAGGTACATCAGTTAAGGTATTTGCTTCTCCATTGTTGTCACTGCTTGGTTCCTCCTGGTCAGTGTGTGATTGATAACGGGTTTTGCATCCTGTCAGTGTTAAATAGAACACTCTTCATTGCAGGGAGAACCTCCCAGTTTTCCAGCATTAACAATTCAGAGTGAGATTCCACTTACACGAATCCATTTTTAGAAAATATTCTGTTCACTTTTTGTGTGTTTTTTCAATCACCTCTGTTCAATATCGTTTTAATTAGTTCTATTTTTAGCGCAGCTATTGTCAGGTTGTTTTAGCTTATACCTTTAAGAGCTCTTCTAGGAATCACCATTTCTTAAATTCCATGCAGTGTGTTGCATGGGAAACTCAACTTGGAGCAGTGCTCTGTTTTCTGAAGCACTCCCATCGTTAACTATGTTAGCCTAGCACAGTGTAACTTTGGTAAACTTGTATGCTTCACAGACTTTCATGCTGGTATTTTAAGTTTTTAAAAATTTCTATAATTTGATACAGTAATACAAATGGACTGATGCGTCTGCCTGGAGTATTTGTTCTTGAACTAAATTTTGGAGCCTTTTCATGCATTGAGTACATGTTTGGTTACTGTACTTCCAAGTCAATTCCCAGTTTTTCTCTTTCCTACATTCATGTTTGACCTCTTCTGTTCAGAAGACTTTGCTAAGTTTGTGACTTCATCAGTTACCTGTTTTGAAATTTAAGCTTAAATAAAATTTGTTGTTCTTCAGTTTGTTCAAGGTTTATACTTGATTTGATGGCCATCTCCTTTGAAGTCTTTTTGGCTTACTAAAGCCAAATATAAAACAACGTCGTATGTTGGTTCATCAACAACATAACAGATAAATCTAGCAGTTTATCACGTGTAGGAATATTTGACTACTGCTATATTAAGAATTGATCTCTATGCTAATGAAGCTTTGATATAAGCTACAAGTTGGACATCTGTCATCATCTAACACAGATGGGTAATATGTAATGCAGGGCTGTAGTTTGGTCAGCTGTGTATCCTATTTCTTAATCTGTGGTGTTGCTTATGTATTTGGTTAAGTAGATACTGTGATTAAGTAGAGGCTTAGTTTATGTGCTGCCTATCTCTGGGGAGTCTTCCAGTAGTTAAAGAGTTCGTTTGAAGTTGCATAGTGCATCTTGATAATGTATTTAATGTCCGAGCACTGCAACAGTTAATATATTTAATGTGGTAGATTACTAACTTGTCAATGTCAGTCTTGGTATTTGTCAACCAAAAGTTGTTGCCTTCTTACAGTGTTGTGAATAAAATGCTGGCAGAGCAAGGGTAGGGTAGAGAGTAAAACAATAGCTGGAACAGTGTGCTTAAAAGTGGGATTATATTATTGTTTTACACTATTGGTAAAAAGAAAAAAAGTAAATTGGGAATGAGAGGAACTAGTCAGTCCTATTCAGATGGATTAGATTACAGCTGAAGTGGTGAAAGCTGTCATGTTAGCCTCCTATGAAATAGTGTGTCATATTTGTAGAGGTATTACTTTAACAAATTTGTTTTGATACGCTTGCACCTTACCGTGAGAGATGCTCACTTCAAGTCACTCGTTTATGATCAGATGTGTTTGCTTTCTCAGTTTTTGGTGTTTCATATCTTGTAGTATTAGGTAAATAAATTCCTTGGTTGATAACCAGTGATAACAAGTTTTTTTAGATGTCAGAGGCAGAAAAATTAATGCCAAAATCCAGGTTTTTGTGATAATAAAGTGTCATCTTCAGCTTCTCAGTAGTAGTATAGTATGTTTTTTTATAATGAAAGCATGTTAATGCTTCATGATTAATGAGCTAATGCTGACTTATCCTCCCCCCCCCCGCCCCACGTTACCTTACTAATATGTATGTATGGCCCAGGTATCTAACTTCATTTACTGTATCAGGTAATCACTGAGTGCATGTACTGGAGAAGATTCAGTTTTATGAGAAGGAAAAGAGTGAGACAAAGCTATGTGAAAAATTGACAGAGGACATAAGATAATGCATCTTCACTTTCATGCAATTCCAGAAAAACTTTATATTAGCTGCAAAGTTTTGTGTTCTCTAAGATTGCTTTTGTATGTGGAAGATGTGGGAAATTTACTTGGGCCTTAAAACAATTAGTAAAATAGAGATGTCTTAGTGAATAGTTCATTATTTTGGGGTGATTGTGGAAGTAAAAAAAAAAATGCCCTCACTCCTTTCATACTCTAGTGTATTTTTCACAGATACCTGTAGAAATTGGACAGCAATTGACTCTGTTGTGAATAGATGGATTTAAACCTAGGGAGCATGGAATCGTGTCTGTGTAGAGAAGGCCCTTTTCAGACCAGTCAGTCTGCATTGTTCACGAAGAGCAATTTCAAAAAGGGACAGTAAAGTGAGGTAAGATTTTTATTTAAAAAATATGAACCTGAGGAACTAAACCCATGTAAGTTCTGTCTGTTTTGAAGAGTTTGCTGCTGTTAATCTAACCCATGTTGTAAGGAAAGTCTTGTAACAAGGAACACACTATGTTCATTTACTTTTAGCTGAGTTATTGTGTAAGTCTAATGCTGAGACTGAGATGAATACTCTGTATTAGTTTTCCTGATTTTAATATTAACTTTTAAAACAATTATCTTTGACTCATAGAAGTTGTTTACTTGTACTGTTTTCTGTCTATGTGCTAATTGCACACCTCAAAAACTTTCAGTTTTACAAAGATACTCATTGTGATGCAGATATGGGTAGTGTACGTCAGTTGCTATGTTATGTTAGTTGAAGATACCAGGTAGGTGGCTGGAAGTCTTGTTCAGCTATCCTCTTGGGAACTTCTGAACTGATTTTTGTGTTAAAGATTTTGGGGTTTTTTTTGAGCATAGGACTGGGATATAAGGAGACACAGGATTTGATCTCAAACGTACAGCTTTTTGAGTTTTACAAGAAAGCAAGGAGACTGTATTGGATCTTTGTTATTTTCTTAAGTGAATGCAGATTGCCACTGTCAGATGTAGTGCAAGGTTGATAGACTTTTGATCGGACCTGTTCTTGGCACTCTGACATTACATATTAAATAATGCAAATGAAGGTTTTAGCAAGTAGAAGCAAATGCATGACGGTTTTAAATTTGCCAATTAATTGTCAGAGTTCAGTGTCACGCTTTAAACCAAAACTGCTGTTTTATGAAAATTTGTCAGAAGTGGACTGTCCGTTTTATCAGCTTTGCTTGATCGTGTTTGTCTAAATTTTCTACTCTATGTTGGTGTTTGAAGGAAAGCTGGTAGGAATTTGTTTGCCTGTTGCTGAGGCATTTCACTGATTAATAGCAGGGGGTGGGTAGAGTAAGTGCTTGCCAACATTTTAGTCTGTACACTGATGATGCATGCGGGGTACAGGTCCATGTGGCACAGTATTAAAAATGACTTGTTTTTTTGCTAACGTTGCTATTTCTGCTGCATCAGCAATAGTAGCAAACATCACTAGTGTTAACAGTGAAGACTGTTAAAATTGTGATGAATAAAACCAATGATTTCTTTGCCAAGTAAGCATACTAGAGCTACTAGATTAGAAAACACGAGTTGCAATGTTCCACCAATAATAAAGCATTTAAAAGCCTTCTGTTGACATTTATACAAAGAGAACAGATGAGTGTGCTCTATTTGGTTTTGAAGTTAGTTTGATGCAAACCTTACAACTGCCCACAACAGAAGTTTTGCAGGCTCTTCTTGCAAAAAATGAATGACTGAATTTTGATACAGAGAGTGCTGACAAATTGCTGAAACTGCTGCCCACTTATCATTGGACTGACAGTTTAATCATCGAAAGTGAACTGGTAGATTGGGGTCCGAGGAACAAAGGAGAAGAAGCTACAGTTCACCAAAATATGAATTTATATTTGAAATACGAACACTTTTTTGGCATGTGGGTGGGTTTTTTTGTTTGTCTTGGGTGGGTGGTGTGGTGGTGTGTGTGTGACACTGCTGCATGACTTGTACGCCATATTCGCAGTAGCGTTGTCCAGAACTGACAGATTCTCTTTCGTTTTCATTTCCTTTGAGAGAGAAAGTGCTGATCAACTTTGTGCACAAATGGGACAATGCCACGTTGTTTTGGTTCTTGTTTTAATTTTTTAACAGTAAAGGTTGTATTCAAATCTGTTATGTGTTGGTGTCAACAAGCCCCCCCCCCGCCACTTTCTTCTTGGCCTCCTTCCGG
>NW_010243140.1:0-408 GCF_000690775.1 Eurypyga helias | reverse complement strand
GGCATCCCTTCCCTCCAGCACGTCAGCTCCACCACACAGCATTTTGTAGCTAAAAAATATCTTTGAAATTCTAGAACTGTTGATCCAGCAGCAGTTGTGTGCAGTAAAAATATTTTTTTAACTAATTTTTTAGTAGTAAAGAAGTAGAAGGGACTTGAGTCAGTTGTTTTCCCAGCCTGCCCCCTCAGCTTAATGCAGATTGATCTCATGAGTTTGAGTGCACTTATTAAAGTCATCCCTGATAGATAGTTATCAGTATTTTTCACTTTTCACTAAAAATTTTCATGCAACTACTAAAGGAATTATTTTGCTTATTTTAGGGCCATAGTCTGTAATTGTAAAAGGCAAACGTTTCCTGTCAAAATACATAACATTATGCTCTCTGTATGTGTGTGTATATATATGTGT
>NW_010243139.1:0-9960 GCF_000690775.1 Eurypyga helias | reverse complement strand
GAATGAAGCAAGCTGTCCCAACAAAGCAGTGATAATAATGATTTGAAAACAGAAAGGCTTATACATGCTTCAAATCTCACTCCTTGCGCTTTATCAGCTTGGGGCTGCAGCTATTCATAATTCTTATGCCACTGGCTTGGGTAGAAGGAGTGCTTGTTATTCTCACAATATCAAAATTACTACTGAAATCAGTAAAAATTTTGCCTGAAGAACAGTGGCAACAAAAAATTGAGTCCAATACACAGAAATATTTTTTTCTTTGTTATCTTTCTTTCTGCCATACTAATTTTCCTCCCTTGTTTTTTGAGATTATTATCTTGTTGATAATTAAAATAGTTTTGATTTGGTCTGTTTCAAGCTCATTTTTATCAACTCAAAGTACAGTTGCAGTGCTAATAACTTTCAAATAATTACTCCTTATATAATCTTGCATTGTTTCATTTTGACTATTCCTGCATCACTGTATATTGAAGGCAATGTTATGATCAAAGAATGATAGAATCATAAAATGGTTTCACCACTGTCACACAGATGAAGCAACAGCAGTGGATAATAGTGGTCTGTACAAGGCTTGGTAGTCTCTCAGTTACACCCCTGATGTGAGCCCCTTATAAGTAGCACACCTCTCTAGACAGTACGTCAGTTGGTAAACGGGTGCCTCCTCTTGCTGGTCCTTGCCATTGAAACCATCCATTCTTCTTCATCACTGCACCCCTCCCTTCTGTGTTTGCTGGCAGGGCAATTTGTGGCTGTGTAGCCATGGGCTGTGCGTCCACTGCAGACTACAATTAGAACCAGACACCTAACTCCTTCCATGACATTATGCAGCATTCTCCCCGCTTCCTACAGCTCATCCACAAGCTGTAGAAGGTTCTTCCACTGGACACATTTTCTGCAGGCAGTTCTGCCACCTCTCCATGCACCAGGAGAAAGGTCCAGGCACTTCTTGCAGTCTGAGGTCTGCACTGCAGCTTCTCCCTTCAGCAGCTCCATCTGGGTGGAGGAATCAGCCACCACTGGTATAGATGGTGCAGATGCCCCATCTGGAGCTGCAGCCTTTGCTCTCTGATGAGTGCCCACCCTTCTGCCTTGAGGGTCAGGTAGGATGAGTGCCAGTGACCTGTGCAGGTGGTCACGGAACGGTGCCCGGTTGCTGGGTTATGTGGACTTCAAGTCTCCCACTCAGCCAGTGCACTGCCCCTCCTTCAAGGAGGTGATTCATATATCTCAATACCTCCAGGTAATTTAACCTCTATATTATTTTATTGCTGATCTTTTCATATTTCTTCCTCTTTTATTAAATCAAAAACTTTCTTAGACCTAGTGAAAGCTGCTTCATTCATCACAAGATGTTGTTTGGACAATCACATTGGGAGAATATTGATATTATTACACTTCCTAGGCAGTAAGTTGTTGGAAGTTTGTCTGTTAATGGGATTGTGGTGTCATTCCATTTATTCTGGTATCAATAGTATTGATTTCTCCTTTAGGAGATTTGTGTCTTCATCTTCTTTTTCATATAATCTATATCTGCAGTACAGTTCTTTTGGTTTGGTAAGAAGTTTATTTTTCTTTCAATACTTTCAGATCTATTGTCTGTAAGTGATTAAAATTATTATAATTGTTTAGGTTAGTTAAGAAACTTTATATGCATGTAGAAGAATCAAATCAAAAATATGTTATCATAAGAAGATGGTACGTATTTAATTTCCATTTTTAGTAAAGTTTAATTTTATCCAAATTATTGTATGTGTCATAGAAAGATGAGTTTATTCAATCGGATTTGGTATCCACTGTATTTTATGATGTCATGATGTCATGCCATCATGTTGTCATGATTCTCTCATTCACTTTGAGGTTTTCTCTATTTCCTCATGTGTCACAGCTTCTTTAAGGACATTTCCAAAGAATTCACATACAACCCATTGCAATAACAGTAAATTGTTTAAAAACGTTGCATGAAAATGGTGAATATAATGTACTTCAACAGACACAGAAATTACTTATGGAGATTTAACATGTCCAAACATTCAATGGCCTCTAATTTTTTAGTAACTGGACCTTATCAACTTTCAAAATTTATTTGATCACATGAACTAAACTAAACTAAACTAAACTAGAATAAATAAAACTTATCTTTCTTTTACATAAAAACTTGATTGCATGTATATGATTTTGGGTTTGGATAAAACTCAGTCTGCATTGAGTTCAAAGTGTTTCAAATGCTCACAATGCTGATGAGACAACTAGATTAAAGCTGTTAATATTTATTCACATCTACTTTTGCCAAGTTTTAGCCAATCATCTTTGTACAGCATCCTGTGTGAAGGAATACTGACATTATATAACACATCAGAGTATTAATTTAATTAAAAAAAAAAAGAAAGGTGTATTTTCCAGGCCTACACTCAGACCTAACATGTAATGCAGTCCTCCCACGTTGCATAAGTTAAATGGCTTCCATTTTCAAATTCATCAAGGGAGGGGCAGCATGTGTCTGTCGTAGGAGATTTACCAAAGGAAGTGATGAACATGACTAAGGGGGGGTCCTCTGGTCAGCACTAACTAGTAAGATGCATGTCCATGAAATATATAGGAGAAAAAGCTTTCTTTCTATCTTAGATTTTCCTCAGGACATTCCCTACTTTTTTTTATGTATACAAACAGCTTAAAATTGGTGCTGTTTGAGAATTTACATAACAATATTTCTTTGAGAAGATACTGGTTTATTGAAACTAAGATTTTGAGAAACAGACAAGGATGTAATTTTGTGCTAGTTTACTGCAGAGAGATGAAAAATGTGCGGGAACATACTGACCCATCATATGAAAAATAAAGGTGCAAAACTATTCTTCTGGCAGTTTATCATGTTCCAGGCAGTTGTTTAGAAGGTAAAACTTTAGGATAACCTGTTTTGTTCACTTAAAATATCAGTTTCTTCCACTTTCAGCTTTACTTGAAAACCATCGACAAATTGTGATCTTTTTCTTCCTATCCAGGCATCCAGTGACGGATATGTTAAAAATATCTTCTGAACAGTTGCCTCTTCAGTGAAATTCTGATGCCATTCTAGTTTGTTTATTTTTTTTTTTTCTTTCATGTGAGAAACCTGTAAAGTTAAGAGTGAAATGTCAATGCCTAGGTCGGTGCTCTGTGCATCACAGAAATGCTGCACTGGGGATTATTTTGGGAAAGCATGCTGTCACTAGACTATATTAAGATTCAATAAACATTTCCTGGTCTTTGCAGATTCGTGAAATATATATGCTTTATTGATTATGTTAATGTAATACAAATGTTTTGGAAGATTTGCTTTATATTACTGTCCTTACATCTTTCTAAGCATTCCTACTCTCCATAATTCTCCTCTAGAGAATCTGATTTTGTATTATTTCTCCCCAGATGTATAACCTTGTACTTTTCCGAGCTGAATCATCTTTTTTTTTTTTTTTTCCTGACCGTATTTCTACCACCATTTGTTAAATTGGTCCCTCTGCTTCTCTCAAAAACAGATAGTTTCTTTACATGCTATCCTTTCAGAATGTAGCATTTCAATAAAGGACGTGCAAAAATGAGTTATGATTTTGTGATGATATAGTAATATATGTCTCTGTTAGAGGTTTTAAAAATATTTTGAAGTCATAAACCTACTTGTTTAAAATAAATGATCCATAAATTATAATACTAAATACATGTTATCTAGTTTTAACAACAACACAACACAGATTGTATAACTTCTCTGCAAGTATTATTTGCAAAACTGACCCTGTTGGGATAATTAGTGATATTGAGACTGTGTTCCTCTTATACAGGGATATGAAGTTCCCAGTTAAATATTCATATATGGCAAAATATCAAGATCATACATTTGGAACAAAAACTTCTAATTTTACTTTGAGTGGAGGTACCAAGTTGTTATGTAGCTCTGCCTCTTACTTGTTAGATTATATTGTATAGTTGAAAGACAGGGATGCTATGGCAAGAAAGTTTCTGAGTAATTCTCAACCCTGGATCAGAAAGAAGTAAGCCACATAGGTAGCAGAGGCTCACATCTCTAAGTGGCCAATATGTGGTATATAACTTGCAACTTCCAGCCACATAAAAATGTGCATCTCATAAAATCAGACAGGTTGGTCACCTCTGGCCTAGTGGTTAGAAGCATAACTTGAGATGACTTAAAGTATACTTTAGAATTTATAAATGTTTTTTCTTTATACAGCATAGATAAGACATACTGGAACATTAATAATTCCGATGTTCACTTGCCTCTGGAAGAAAGTGTACAGTTTATTACCATAGGGTTGGAAAATGAGCCTATGGCATATGGTTTACATAGCCGATGTGATTCGGGGTGATGAAGTAAACTGATTCATGACTTGATTATTATAAATTCATAGCTAAACATGGAAAAAAGATACAGTAGTACTGAACTCCCTGCTGAAGTTATGACAAGATACAACAGACTACTGTGAGTATCCAAATGCAGCCATGAAAAAGACACATTCTTACCAGTGGGATTAGCACAATTAACCATTTACATGCACTACTATTTATAATAAACTCTAAAATATGATTCTGTTACATGCTCTTTATTCTTCCTGAGGTCATTCTAAGAAGATTGTGTTCACAGAATAAGACAGTGCTTGAGATAATCTCTCCTGGATGGAGAATTTATGTAGTTGTGAATATCCCTTTTTTTGCAGCAGACCAGTAACAGAATGGATTTTTCACAATATCTGCAATATTCCCACAATAGTTTCAGTTCTTTATACGCACTGATTTAGTAATCAAAAATTATTCTGTAGCATTTCATCTTCAGGGATTGGGAAGAGTTATACAAACGGTCGGACACGCTTTTTTGTTGTTGCTTGCTTTTATGTTTTCCTCAATTATTGGGAAGCAAAAGGAAATGATGGTGAGGATTTATTTATTATTACAAGTGGTCTTGTGACTCTGTGTTAGTGGAGAATCTTTTTCATAAATGTCAGTTTGTTTTGTAGGCTTACCAACAGGTTGGACATCAGACAGAACAAGAATGAAGTGTTCCCTGAGATTTACCATGCCTTTGAAAGGTTACTACTTCAATTTTTGTTTGTATGTTCAGGTTTTTTTTGTTTGGTTGGTTATTTTTTTTTTTAATATACACGGTTGCAATGTTTAAAAAACCCAACTCTTTACACGTAAAGTTTCTTTCACTTTCTTCACGGAGGTTATAAAAAAAATAAAATTGTCTGTATTTTAAGTTAAGAGATGTTGCATCAGAAATAAAATGCATAATTTTTTTTCAGCCATATAGGAATAAGTGTCAAGCATACTTTCAGGGATTAATTCTTTTACAGTCAAGCTCCCAGATATCAGGTCCCAGATAGGTGATTTACAAAACTGTTTTCTTTGTTCTTACACTTAATTTCACACTGGAGATGAAAAAAAATTCTTGTACCTGCACTTTTCCAGTCCAATTTAAACCTTCAAAGCTATGTTGTGTCTGTGCCATTATTTTCTAAATCTAATTTCTAAAACATATCTTTAAAAGTATTACATACTTAATTACATGTCCAACCATTATGTTTTGTTACAGTGGCAGACTTCTGTCATTACTTATCTGAGCATTTGTTCTTTAAGTTACACATACTGTTGTCAGTTAATCAATGTAACTGTTATACTTAAAAAAAATTCTTCTTTTTCATGGTTTTTGCTCTGTTGCCAATGTTGTCAATGGATTTTTACAGATCACTCCAAACTCAAAAAATTGTAGTTTTTCCTGGAATAATCATAGAATCATGAATGGTTTGTGTTGGAAGGGACCTTAAAGATCAAGTAGTTCCAACCCCTCTGCAATGGGCAGGGACACCTTCCATTAGACCCGGTTGCTCAAAGCCACATCCAACCTGGCCTTGAACACTTCCAGGGATGGGGCATCCACAACATCTCTGGACAACCTGTTCCAGTGCTTCACCACCTTCTCCATGAAGAATTTCTTCCTAATCTCCAATCTAAATCTATCTGCTTTCAATTTAAACCCATTACCCATTGTCCTATCACTACAAGGCCTTGTTGAAAGTCCCCTCCAACTTTCTTGTCAGCCTCTTCAGGTACTGGAAGACTGCAATAAGGTCTTCCCAGAGCCTCCTCTTCTCCATGCTAAACAAGCCCAACTCTCTCAGCCTGTCTTTGCAGGAGAGGTGCTCCAGCCCTCTGATCATCTTTGTGGCCCTCCTTTGGACTCACTCCAACCGGTCTATATCCTTCTGATGTTGTTAGACACAGTAATCCAGGTGGGGTCTTACAAGAACAGAGTAGAGGGGAAGAATACCCTTCCTCAACATGCTGGCCACACATCTCGATGCAGCCCAGGATATGGTTGGCTTTCTGGGCTGCAAACACACATTCTTATCTGATGTTGAGCTTCTCATCAACCAGTACCCCCAAGTCCTTCTGCTCAAGGCTGCTGTCAATCCATTCTCTGCCCAGTTTTTATTTGTTCTTGGATTCTTCCAGACCGATGTGCAGGATCTTGTACTTGTCTTTTCTGTACTTCATGAAATTCACACAGGCCTACCTCTCATGCCAGTCAAGGTCCTCTGGACGGCACCCCTGCCCTCCAACATGCTCATCATACCACACAGCTTGGTGTCTTCAGCAAACATGCTGAATTTGCACTCAATTGCATTATCAATGTCACCTACTTAGATGTTGAACAGTGTTGGTCCCATTACATTATCAATGTCACCTACTTAGATGTTGAACAGTGTTCGTCTCATACCAACCCCTCTGGAATGCCACTTACTACTGGTCTTCACTTGGACATGGAGCCGTTGACTGCAACTCTTTGACAATCCAGGCAATTCCTCTTCCACTGAGTGGTCCATCTGTCAAATGCATGTTTTTCCAATTTAGAGACAAAGATGTCATGTGAGACAGACCCAAATACTTTGCACAAGTCCAACTAGATGATGTCAGTTGTTATTACCTTATTGTAGAAGGCTGCCAAATTTGTCAGTCACGATTTTCCTTTAATGAAGACGTGCTGGCTGTCACCTCCTTATTTTCCATGCCATCAGCATCTTCAACTCCACCAATTCATGGTCGCTGCAGCCAAGTCTGCCCTTGAGCTTCACATTCCACACCAGCCCCTCCCTGCTGGTGAGAACAAGATCCAGACCTGACCCATAACCTTCTAGACCAAGCAGAGCTCCATACACTCCAGCTGATCACATGGAGCGTGACACACTCTTCATGTTTCTCCTGCCTGTCTATCCTAAAAGGCTGTATGCTTCCATTCCCATGTTCCAGTCATAGCCGTCTCACCATGTGTCCATGATGCAAATAAGATCATAGTCCTGCAGACATGTGCATGTCCCTAACTCTTCTTGTTTATTTCCCGAGCCACATGAGTTTGCACACAGGCATTTACGTTGGACTCCTGATTTCACAGCTAGTTGTTACATGGAATATAACTTTCCAATTTAAAATATTGTGAATAAATACCTAGATGATGTAGATGACAAGGGATTATTCAAAAAATAAATGCCCCGAATATTGGCTGGATTAGAATATATATCAGGACTCAATGTAAGTACAATATTTAACATACATTTAACATGGGGTTGGACTAGATGATCTCTAGAGGTCCCTTCCAACCCCTTCCACTCTGTGACTGTAACATATGTTATTTTAATACAATATCTATCTTAATACAATATCAGACATTTGAAACAAAATGTACTGCAAAACAAATTAGATTTTCTAATTCTCCATACTGCTTTATACTTTTATATAATTTCATAACAAGAATTACTAGTAAGCAGGAAATATAGTCCAAAGAATAGTTTGCACCATGTCTGTTCAGACTAAGCAATTTGATGAAGAAAATTTTTTTCTTATTTTAGAAATTATTTATCAAAAGGATTAAGTCAAAAGCATATTCATTATTCATAACTGACCACAAACTCTTTATGTCAACCCATTTCAGTCTATTGATTGTTACACTGTGTTTCAAAAGGGCTAATATTGTCATGCCACAAAGTAATCTGGTGAACCTTAACTTTTTTTAGTTGTATGCATTATTATTGTAACCTTGGGTTGCACAAATTGTCTCGGGATTATCAGGCTATTTATTTACCAGCAGTGAAAGTGCTTACTTGCATTATAGAGAATTGTTTCTGCTCCCTGCTCTGATGACAATATAATTTATAAACAGGAATAAAATCAAAGTAACTTTAAGATATTTGCACTCTCTCTTCTGTCAAGGATCTTTGAACAAATATATTCAAATATATACCAGCAGGTTCAGGGAAGTGATTCTGCCCCTCTACTCTGCTCTGGTGAGACCCCACCTGGAGTGCTGTGTCCAGCTGTGGAGCCCTCAGCATCAGAAGGATATAGACCACTTGGAGTGAGTCCAGAGGAGGGCCACGAAGATGATCAGAGGGCTGGAGCACCTCTGCTATGATGAAAGGCTGCAAGAATTGGGCTTGTTCAGCCTAGAGAAGAGAAGGCTCTGGGGAGACCTTATTGCAGCCTTCCAGTACCTGAAGGAGCACACAAGGAAGCTGAGAGGGACTTTTTACAAGGGCCTGTAGTGACAGGACAAGGGGTAATGGGTTTACATTGAAAGCGGGGAAGTTTAGATTAGATATCAGGAAGAAGTTCTTCCCGGAGAGGGTGGTGAGGCACTGGAACAGGTTGCCCAGAGAAGCTGTGGATGCCCCATCCCTGGCTGTCTTCAAGGCCAGGCTGGATGAGACTTTGAGCAACCTGGTCTAGTGGAAGGTGTCCCTGCCCATGTCAGGGGTGTTGGAACTAGATGATCTTTAATGTCCCTTCCAACCCAAACCATTCTATGCTTCTATGATTCTACGATATTTTCAAAAGTATTTGTGAAACTTTCAGATAATGTTCTCTTAGACAGAAAAAAGCTCAGATAGAAATATTTGTGGAAATTAATAACAATGGCTATAACTAACATCTGAATAAATTTTTCATTTAGAATCCAGCATGTACTTGCAGATCCCTTTTTTAACAGCCTTTAGGTTTTCACAGTCATTTATTAAAACCGCATTTCTCAACTTATTAATAGCTGTTCTGTGTTCTTAATATCTTCACAATATTTGTAAAGGCCTTTGTCTCCACAGAAAGAATTTATGTTGCTACAACATGAACTTGGTAGTGAACTTAACTAACATGATATTGGTCGAAATTTTTTTAGCAGCGTAGACAAGGACAAAACTGAATTTACAATGTTATCAGCTGGTGATGATTTACACAGTAAGAATGTTAAAGTGTAGGATTTATATATCTTACCAATACTTGCTGTTACACAAAAATAGAAGAATCCAACACAATCCCAGTATGCGCTGGCCTTCTGGGTTGCCAGCTCACACTGCTGGCTCATGTTCAGCTTTTCATCCACCGGTACCCTCAAGACCTTCTCCTCGGGGCTGCTTTCTATCCACTCTCCACCCAGCCTGTACTTATTTGGGATTGCTCTGACCCAGGTGCAGGACCTTGCACTTGACCTTGTTGAACTCCATGAGGTTGGCAGAGGCCCACCCCTCCAGCCTGTCCAGGTCCCTCTGGATGGCATCCCTTCCCTCCAGCGTGTCGGCCGCACCACACAGCTTGGTGTCGTCGGCAGACTTGCTGAGGGTGCACTCAATGCTGTCATCCATGTCACTAACGAAGATGTTAAACAGTAGAGGTTCCAACACCGACCCCTGAAGAACGCCGCTCATTACTGGTGTCCACTCAGACATCAAGCCATTGACCAACACCCTCTGAGTGTGACCATCCAGGCAGTTCTTTTTCCATCAAACAGTCCATCCGTCAAATCCATGTCTCTCCAGTTCAGAAACAAGGATGTTGTGTGGGATGGCAGATGGTAGAGCAAGGTAAAAAAAACATTAAGTACCTCGACGTTCTCCATATCTCCATATCTTCCTTTTCGGTTGGAGTGTAGCG
>NW_010243138.1:3850-26247 GCF_000690775.1 Eurypyga helias | reverse complement strand
CCTTCTCCTCAGGCCTGCTCTCCATTCTCTGCTCATCCTGTACTTCTGCTTGGGATTGCCCTGACCCAGGTGCAGGACCTTGCACTTGGCCTTGTGGAACTCCATGAGGTTGGCAGTGGCCCACCTCTCCAGTCTGTCAAGGTCCCTCTGGATGGCATCTCCACACTACTACACTAAAACAGCCCTTTCTGAAGAGAATATTGTATCTATGTTGATGGCAAAGAGCAGGGAACAGACTGAATGAACTAAAATCACAGAATGGTTTGGGTTGGAAGGGACCTTAAAGATGATCCAGTTCCCACCCCCTGCCATGGGCAGGGACACCTTCCACTAGACCGGGTTGCTCCAAGCCTCATCCAGCCTGGCCTTGAACACTTCCAGGGACGGGGCATCCACAGCTTCTCAGGTCAACCTGTTCCAGTGCTTCACCACCCTCTCCATGAAGAATTCCTTCCTGATCATCTAGCTTTATCCAGGAAGAAAATCAGGAAAAGCCCCCTAATTTGGCAAACAGTAGGAGACAAATTTACTTGAAAACTTTAGAAGAACATTGTATAATACTTAGTTATTTGATGCAAGTTTTACTCTGCCAGTATTCAGTGGTCTCTTTCTCTGTATTTAATAACAGATATTGTTAAGTGCTAACTAAAAGGGCATTTTAATTGTTTAATTAAATTGTTTAATGATATGCAGTGATTTAAATCATCAAGCCTGGGGCATTTACTGTTAAAATTTATGCTTCTAGGACCATTATAATACAAGAGAAAAATAATTTTCTAGCAGTTGGAGCACAGCACAGAATCAGAAATGGGGGCCTGCCCAGAACACTTGCAGTATGATTCAAATAAGTTAGACACCAAGTCTAAGCTTTTCATATGGTCTTAGTCTTTCACTGAGAGAGACAACTCCAGTAGGTGACTAAGCTCTGCTACATTAGGGCAGAATGAATCATCCGCTGAAAATGTCATTCATTCCATCCTAAGAAACACCAGTCTCTGATGATATCACTTTGGAACAATACTGAAACAAGCTTTGATGACTAGCACCCTCCTTTTAAAGGACTCTATTGAGACGTGATCAGTTTTACTCTTAGCTTCCACTTGCACATAGCTAAAGTAGCTCCAAAATAGGAATTATAGTTCAAGAGTCACACAGGGAGAAAAAAAGTCAAATTAGTAGCAGCATAAGCATTAATATTGCATTTGTATTGCAGTATTATGTAGAGCTAGACCTTATTTCCATAGAAGACAAAATTTTGTCCCAGTAAGCTTGGGCACCTCATACAATGCAGTGCAAGTATATGAGAGAGTGAGCAGATGGAGATGAAACAAATGAGGAGGAGGACAAGGCAACTATGAAATGATTGAGTTTGATATAATGAGCAGCAGTCACAGCACATTAGTTGCCTAGTCAGTGTTTGCATCAATAAGATAATTAATCTTCTTAAAACTGCTTGCTATCATCAAATTAAGAAGTATTATTGCATGCAAGTTCTTCATAGGTTGGAACAGAAATTTGAGATGCTAGGGGGACACCACGTACCTAAGGCCTGTACATTTTGAGACCTAAAGCCTGTCTACCACTATACTGTCAAAATAAAAACATACAGAACACAGTTTTGTCAATGTGAAACAAAGCATTAATAATTGAAAGTTCAAATGATGACTATTTAATCTTACCTAAGTCAACTTAGGAAGAAGCCTACCACTTAGAGAATTATTACCACAGCTATGAAGTTACCTTCATTGGTAGACACGTTTTTGTTAACTGCAATGTAGCAAAAACTGACTGTGAACTTGGCAATCTTTGGCATTATTTGTTTGATAAAAATCATATGAGTAACCTTGGGATATTGGAATAAACTTCCTTATTTCATTCACCCAGAACATAATCATTCTTATAATTCCTTTTGATGAAATAAAACCCCTTTCCGTGGTAATCAGCGATTCCTTGGAAGATTGATGCAGCAGATTACTGAACAGTAGCTGACATAAGCAGAGCACTTGCCTATTCATGGTGCAGTAGTCAAGTGGAAAAAATAATCACACAGACCTGCCCTGTGCAGTACCCTGTATGTATCTGCAATGCCGATTTTGTACATAATCCAAAATCATTTCAGACATTTGTAGAACGCCTGAAGGTTTTACAGACCAATCCTAAAACTCTCTTTACATATTACTGAATTAATTTCACTCATTTGAATATGGCAGTTGGCTGTGTTGTAATTTTTCTTCTTTTTTGTTCCTTTTTTATTATAAATAATGAGACTAATTAGTACAATTTTTCAGCTAAATATTCTGTACAGCCGTTAAGGGGATGTGCTGAAGTAAATGTTTGCCCACTCCTCAAGATTCTACATTGTCTGTATAAAAATTTCATCAATCAGAAAACACAGAAGTGTGAAGGAAGGAAATGGTCAGCCCATCCAGCCACCTTCCTGTGGTTACTTATTTCTCACCCACAGCTTAGCCACCTCTAGGAACTGGGCTCTATCAGTCCCCACTGCTTTTACACATACTGTAAACACATTGCTCAAAGGTCTGTGAGCAACAGCTGAAGTTACCAGAGAGATGGAGATAAACCTCTGTTTCAACTGAAGGAGACCTTGTTCATCTGCAGAAAAGCTTACATGAAAAATCACACCTTGTCTGCTTGCAGGGTTGATATTTAATAGCCTGGTCTCTGTCTGGATGAATCCACCATTTCATTTTTAAATTCCACACTTAAACAGAAGTGGGATTAATTTTTAGCTCTGCACTCTTGCCATCATTATATTTTGCTAATTCCATGACTGGGGAATAAAATATGCTGAGATACTGAGGTAAAACTATCCAAAGATGTGTTAAGAAATTAGGCTGTCATGGCTTAGCAGAGTTGAACCTATGCTTGGGACCATGCTCTAGGAAGTGCAGAAAACCTTACTCTGCCTTGTGGCAAGAGAGAAACTATGCTTAGCATTCCCTTAACGTAAATTGCTCTAATCTCCATCTTTTCTTTTGCTCCTAACCTGCAGGCTACTTATGAGAAAGTCCCATTTTTCTGAAGAGAGCAAAATAGAACCTGACTCCCATGTATGTAACTGTTTCCTGCTGTAACTTCCAGCCAGCACTCTCACATCTTCCAGGGCTAAGGTACTTCCTGAACTTCATTTAGCTTTAGCAGTGCTGCTCCACTCGGTGCTGTCCCTGCTTACCTGCCAGCCAAGAGTGCTAGGCCAAACCCTGGCTGAGGGCTAAGCCCCTCTTCCCCGGCTGCTGTAGAGCTCAGGTGCTGCCAGGGCATCATCAGAGGCATGGAGAGCAATAGCATCTCAGACACACTTCTCCGAGAAAGCAAGGTAGGACTTGCATTCAGTCCTGTGTCATACCCTGTATCCCATTTACATCTGCTCAAATGCTCTAACACTCAAGTCAATAAAGGCTGACAGTTTTTCAGGGAAGCAGATTTTTTCCGTGTCCCCTACAAAATAAACTCTTGAAATACAGGCTGGCAAAACCATATACAGCCAGTTAGTTACTACTGTGCCTCTGCAAATAAAGTATTTTTAGCCCAGTCCTATAAACTTGGCAGACATGTTGGATCTCTACAGGCAATTACCGCCACATGACAGTGACCACTGCTGCCACTGGCACCTCATGGCTTCTGTTCTCTTTTATCAGTATAGAGGATTTGATTTTGTGGCTGTATGGGTGCAGATAATTGAACCCTTATCTGATAACATCTTTTGCTCTCCAGCTGCAGTCTAAGTATAAGCACAATTGTTGCCTTATCATGTCTTTTACATATGTAAGTAGATTAATTTCTTCTACTATAGAAGTGAGGAACATAAAATGAGGATTTTAAAGAAAGATTAGAGAGAACAGACATTTTCATCACCCAAATACCTAAACCCAGGTGCCTAAATATTGCATACTTAATAGTTGCTTTAAAAAAATAACTACAGCTGTTACAATATTTGGATCACCTTTTGATTGGGCAGAAAAAATATAATGATGAGTGATTATAGAATACAGTACTGCTACAACATATCTGTTGCCTTCTATCTGTGTATCTTGTCAAATGTGGGTATAAAATTGTTATTCAGATTTTACAAATAACGAGCCAGAGGTTGAATTAGGCTAAATGGTTCAAGAATAGAAATCATGTCTTCTGATCCCCATCTACAGCTCTAGCTGCTCTATACCATGTCCTTAATTACTTCTATGACATAAGCTTATATAATAGTATCATGACATCATCAGAGTTTTGGATCCCTTAAAGCTGTTAGATGGATGATACAGGGATCAGGCATCTTATTGCTGTCTCAGTGTGACATAGCACAAGCAAGAAAAGTCAGTGGATCTGCAGTGATTTGCGGATTACAAACATGACTTGAAAACAGAGAATGGAAATTGCCAAGTTACAAAACTATCTGAAATGATGTGACAGAAATAATGCCAGACAATGAAGCAATTTTCTATCCACATGGAAGCAACTTCCAAAATGTGCTGATAAAAAAAAAAATCCGCTGTAGTTTAAATGGCAAAGATGAAAGACTCCATGGATTTTTTTTCAGGAAAGGTCATTTAAGTCATAATGTTTAAACCATAAAAAACTTTTTCTTGGCATGTTGCTATATTCTCCCTCAGTTTACAACATCCCACACTCTCATTTTGTTAAATGTCTCTAAATATATCACAGAAGGATATAAACATCCTACAGCAACCAAAGCACTGGTTTCCCAGTACCAGTGTAAAGTAAGGAGATGGGTACCAAGACACAGAGAGTCTAGGAACTAGATCCACAGGCCAATCTTAATGCTCCTCAACTTTTACTTCTGAAGTCCAATATTAAGCACCACTGAAATTCCCAGAACAACTGCTGCCAGATTGCCTAAAATCGAGTCATAACAATGCCCAATTACCTCTGCAGTAAGGCCCAAGCTGTGTGTTCATTATGGCGCACGAAGTCTGTGGTTGAACAGAAAATTGAATGCAAATCCCCCATTTCCCCTCAGCCCGAGCAATGTTTATCTGAAGATGTTGTATTTTGATCTGCAATCTACAGAATTCAGTGATACCAGGGGGTGAGCACCCCCAGAATGGGTGGGGGTTGGGGGATGGCAAGACTCTGTGGAGATGTCTCTTGGGGGAGTACTGCGTTGCTGGGAGGAGCTAGGATGGTATTGGGCTGCTATGGGGGTACAGGGGTGCTGTGGGGGACTATGAGGGTATTGAGGTGCTATAGGAAATATATTCCCTTATCCACTAACACCGTAACCCTGTCACAGAAGGCATCCAAAATTGTCAGGCACGATCTGCCCTTGGTGAAGGGCATGTTGGCTGTCACCCATCAACTCCCTTTTTTTCCATGTGCCTTAGCATAGATTCCAGGAGAATCTGCTCCATGGTCTTGCCAGGCACAGAGGGGAGACTGACTGGCCTGCAGTTCCCTGAATCTTCCTTTTTTCCTTTTTTAAAGATGGGGATTATGAATCCCCTTTTCCAGTCAGTGCAAACTTCACTAGACTGCCACGACTTCTCGAATATAATGGATAGAGGTTTAGCAACCTCGTTTGCCAGTTCCTTCAGGGCCTGTGTATGTATTTTATCAGGTCCCATGGGCTTGTGCACCTTCAGGATCAAGATATATATTGTTATATTTTATGTAATAATAGATTTGTTACAATATAATTGGGATGTTACCACACCACGGGTCTTAGGTGACTGCGTTGTAGTGCAGTTACACCTAAATGCTAGCACAAGATTCACTACAGGGACTGTATCTGACAGCCTCACACACTCAAGTGCAATGAGTGTGCCCCTGGCCACATGTAGCTATGACTGTGCAGCGTCCTTATCGTACACCTCTGGATCTAACTCTGGCTAAGTTATCTTTAGCATAATTAGATTAACAGTTGGAATATAGCCTCAACAGCCAGGCATTCCAAAATCCCTGAAGTTGACAAGTTCTGCTGAGTTCATGGTGGGGCTGAAGTGAGACACTTTAAAGTCGGACCAAATAAAGTCAAATAGATCTATGCTGTGCTGCAGCTCCAGCTCCACTGCAGGGCAGATATAACTGGGGTGAGTTCTGCTATGAACATGGTCTACAAACATCAGAATAAAGAAAAGGATTTTTTTATAGTGCTTCAGTAAGAATAGTCTCAAAAATAAAAGAAATGCAAACTGGGTTAGTTAAGTTACTCAATATGCATTGCTCCAAAATGTCTCCTGTTCCTGACTGAACAACTTTGAACAACTACAGCAGCTTTCTGTTCCACTGCTCCTTATCTCTAAAATTAAAATAATGATAATTACCCTGAAATGTAAGATGGTTTAAGATTGATGAATGAAAAGAGTTCTAGACTGATGGAGTGATATTATCAAGATTTAACCAACAATATCTATATGGGTCCGGCTCAGAGGTACTTTACTCTCTTGGATTCTGGCACTTCAGAACATCACATCCACTTAAAATGAAATTTCATGCATAGAGACCCCCATTCATTCCCTCCTCATGGAAGAACTGGGGAAAGAAATACAGTATGGGGAAAGAAATTTGATTCACAGCTACTGTAAGTGATTGCCAACTAGCAGATAACAGTCCATATTGAGATAAACATAAATATGTTGGTAAAATACAAATCTGCTACTGCCAAGAGCATTTTCTTAAAAGATACACCCAAGAATTTACGAATATATCTACCGTATTTTCTTACCTCAGCTAATAGGAAGCATCGTATGTCATGCAGCCTCTCTGAGACTGATGTCTACTGTCTGAAATCATGTTCACCTGTGGAAAAAACACAGTATATTGTGTCCATCTGTAAGAAGCTATCATTATTTAGAATCATGTGCCTGCTATGAAAGGCCTGCTTAAAACACAGATTTGTATCAAAATAAGGAATGGTGAGAATAACAACAGGGAAGAGGACTGCTCATGTGCTTTCCTTTATTCCAATATGAAAGAGCTTAAAATTAATTTAAATTTCATTGTTTTGTTAGATTGATTCCAGCCACTTTTGTTCCAAATAACATTATCTATACAAAAATTTGTACTTAAAATTGTTTTAATTATATCTGTGCACGCTTCAACAAAACAAATCCTTTATCTCTTTTCAGCAGAGTTTTTCTAATTCTATTGATTTTAAGGAAATTTAAGCATGTTCCTAAAGTTTATACTAGAGGGCTTTGCTGAAAGGGCATTAGTTGAAGGCTTAGAAGTCTTAAAAACTAAAATTTTAATCTATCAGGCTTCTACAGAAGCATGGGAACACAGGACTGGAAGGAACTGCCAAGATGTGAAGTTGTGTCTTGCAGTCACAGTACAGTAGATTCTGGTTCTGAAGGATTCACAGAATATTTATTCTCAACATCACAGCTACAAAATCTTTCCTAGTCCCTTGCAAGAAGATTAAGATCTGTTGTTAAAAATAAAACCAACCAAAAAAGCAATAACCACCTGGAAGAAAAACCTGCACTAATAATCTCTGCCATAGGAAAAGAAGAGAAGAAAACAATGCACTGTGGATGTAATATCCTAGGAATCAGGCCATGACTGGAATAGTAAATTGACTAAAATATCCAGAGGAGTTAGAATTTTCAAGATTTAGAAAGCTTCTAAACAGACTATTGCTTTGATAATTTATTTTTCAAAACTGTAGTTTTAAAAACTTCTTTGTCGGCTCTTCCTAAATTATACTGAAGAAGTCTTTTAGCTCTCTTCTGTTTTTCTCAGCTGTGCCCCTTACTGTTCCTCATTTCTGTCTCACCATTCACTCCTTTTTAAATTGTTCTCTTCTCCTGGATTCCCTGTGTTCCTTCTCCAGTTTATTCTTTTCACATACTCCCTTTTCCTCATTCAGCTTCTCTCATGTAGCACATCTTCCAACGTCTTGCATCTCCTTCTCTCTCTCTTCCATGACCTCCCAAATCAATCTTTGATAGTCTTTTTTCCTCTGATGCTTTAGTGAACTGCAGCTGACTCTTCTCTTTCTCCCTCCTGTTCCCTGCCTGTGTATGTGTGTATTCCATCCAAGGCTTGGGGATGAACAATCCAGGAGGCAGCACACTAAAGAGAAGAGAAAGCAGATGCTTCCAAGCAATATTGGAAAAACACACTCTGCTATGTGTGTGTGCAGCCTGGCTCCCAGCAATGCTCTGAGCATCTCTGATGCTCTCCTCCTCTCATACTTGCATGCATCCAGGGCCAAACTCTGCTGTTCACATTCCATTCAATCCTCACTCAGGCAGGAGTCCCAAAGACTCTTTGGCACTCCGTTGTATGGTTACATAATATAACCATTAATATTGCACATGGAGATGTGCATGCACAGCTACTGCACATTGGGACTATAGACACAGCTCATTAAAGACACCAACATAGCCTTCAATAAATAATAAAGAACTGCTAACAGTACATTGAAGAAAAGAGAACAAGGTCTGAGCATTACGGACCAGTAATACATGGACACTCTTCAGCTGTTTCCTCAAGAACAAAAAGGGTCAAAGATTTGTGTTCTCCAGCAGAGCATTAAAGGAGAGACACGTTCTTCTTAATGTTGCGTAAGTATTGCAGATGGGTGTCTGCACCAAAATAGGGATGAACTGTAGAGCCTGAGGTGTGTCCCAGAATCTCCTTTTCCAAAACAGAGAGATGAACACTGTTTGGAACCTGTAATTTCCTTTACAGAGGATAAACACCACATATGAAGTTGCCTTTCCAGAGGTTGCTGCTATGAGTTTGGAGGAAGATAGGTAAGCCCGAGTGAGCCATCAGGAAGCCATCTGTGAGAGCATGGCTGACATCCCTGATACAGCTAATATGAAGTATTTTTATGAAACTAGTTACTAGGAAGCCTATGAAACAGTTTGGCAGTACCCCACTGCATGCATTAGGCAGTCTGCCTCCTTCCATCTGCTCTTCTGGGGGCATGCCTAACAGCAGCCTACAGGATTGCTCTGCAGACAAGCCTACCCCTGCCTCATGTCATCACCAATCTGCCTCACTGCCAGACGAGGGAGTCACGTTCACATCTGTGCTCTCTGCGGCTTTGGAAGGAAGATTGTAAGCACACACCTCCAGGAGGATCTCTGGGTAGTGATGTTTGACTGAGTGGCGGTACAACCCTGAAGCTCTGAATGACAGACAGCTGGTTATGAGCCAAGGTGAATTTCACACTTGGCAGCTATAAATGGAACATCTTCAATTTATACAGTTGTTGCAAACATGCTTTCAGTGGTTTTGATCCCATCTGGATCAAAACCCATTCAATTTATAAGAAGTTTCAGCACCTCTCCTCAACATGAGGAGAGCTACTCATGTTACTGTTAGCTACTGTGTAAAGGGAGTAAGAGTTAGGCAGCAAGACCATTGCCGAAACAGCAGAATGTTTTTTTAAAAAAGCACTTATTGCCCTGCATTTTACCTGGAAATCAACTTTATAGGCGATTTCTAGGCATACCTACTGACTCAGGCACTTCGGTTTACACAAACACCTCATCTTTGGATATGACATAAGCAATGAGTGCTGGGAAAATCTAAAAAACTTAATGTAGAAAAGTAAAATACCTAGAGCATAAGCACTTCCAAAATTACTCAGAAATGGAAGAATATATACTTGGGCTCACAGCTTGAATATGACTTCAAGTGATTTTCTTAATACCACATTTCTGCCAGAGCCACAAAATGAATTCAAGCATCCTTAGTTCTGAAAGGGAGTCCCCTAATCTTGTTGCTATTTTAATGTTTGTATTATCCACAGTTGCCATTTGTATGACTATCTTCTAGCATGTCCCTTTTACGCTGAAAGCCAGTGTGAAGACAATTTGAGAGACTGGTGCCGCTCATCTTCCATAGCCTGTTATAGAAGTGCCAAACAGATCTAGGACACTGCTGTATCATTACAAGATATCTGTTCCATCACAGGTTTCCCTGTAACTTAGGCTTGAGCTAGAAATACAAATGACATACTCCATTTGTCTCTTTCCATTTATGGATGAAGTTCACCTACACCAAGGAAAAAGTACTTATGAATAATTCAGAAGATGTAAAGATATACTCTGAACTAAAAATTCTACTAAAATGCAAATAAAACTCAGTAGAACAATCTGTAGCATGTATACTCCCCAACATGGTAAAAATGTAGTGGTTTACCAGAAGGTAAACAAAGAATGTATCTGTGGAATGTTGAATTTCTCAAGAAAACAGGAAATTAAGGTCACTGTGCTATGAAGAAAACAAATCATCATTATAGGAAACCGTTTCTATGTGCCACATCTACATAGTCTTCATAGAGCTACTGGAGAATGGAGAATGATTCTCAAAAATTACATTTTGATAAAGAAAAAGAGAAATAAAAACAATGAAAATACCTCCCTCTCAGATACTGGCACTGATATCCATCATTTGTATAATTTGTATTTATTTATTTAACATCAGTATCTACTCATAAAGCGGGCAAATATGTTCCATGAATGTGAAGCATGAGAGTTTAGGGTTTGTGGGCTAAAGATACTTCTATACAGCTTGTATATCCCAATGAGCAGGGGAGTCTCTGGAAGGTCCAGGTTTTCTTCCCAGGTTGATAATCAACGCATCGAAACACACAAATTGGTCTGGGCATGGCAGGAGCTGCCTGGGAAAGCCTTCAGGACAGTCCAAAATTCCCACCTAGATAGTTTCTGTACCAATTAGTCAAACACTTCGCTGTGAAGGTGGCCAAGAATTTAGTGAACCACTTAGTCTCATGTTAGTCGATTGTTTCAAATTGTCCTCTATTTTGCCTCTGCAGACATTCCTGCACCACCCAGTGCACCTGATGAGCACAAAGGCACAACCCTGATACCCAGCTACACAAGAATTATAGTTACAATGCAGACTTGAGTAATTTCACACTTACAACTTAATTTTCAAAGCACTTGACACTGCTGAATTTCTTTGGGGCAAAAAACCCCACATTTAAAAACTTTTTAACAGTAGTTGATACAGAACATACTGTTAGTGAAGATTGCCCTTTTTATATTTACCTATGTTCCAGCTACCTCTCTGTTCCATGCATATGCACAGAGACAGCTGCTTTTTCAAACTTCAGTCAGGCTTTCGCAGATAATGAAGTCTGTTCTTATACCAGAAAGAATTCTTATATTGTCTAAAGCTGACAAAAATCAGCTTTAGCTGATTTTTTAGCTTTCCTAAGTCTGAGAAAAATCATCAGAGAAAAACATTTTAATAACTGGAACCATATCCATGGTGGAAATACTGTGTACTGTGGTATATTCAGAACAATCTCTAGAATAGCAGGGTTCATTATATTTTCCATAATTTCACACTATTCTTCCTCTTTCTCCAAGAGGATTTCTCTTACATTGTAAGCTTTGGGGCTGCAGTAATTAAAAGTCTCTTTTTCTTGATGCTGACATTAGTGTTGTTCTTGGGGTGTGAGGAGAGAGCACAGGCAAAGCAGTGGGCAGCTAACTCTAACCCTGTGAAAAGCAAATGGGCACTTTGAATAACTGGCAGAATAGAGATGAGCCTGGTATCTAATGTAACCTGAATGTCAAACCAAACTACAGATTAACAAAGAACTCTTGCTCAGATAGGGGTGGTAAAATGGAGAATGTTTTACACTGGTGTCCATATCTTTTTCATGTAAATATTAGGGAGTTTCTTCTTAGCCAAATATGTGAAGTTTTTCCAAATTGCTTTTCTCCTATAAAAATACTGTAAAATGACAAAATCATAATGGTGATCCTTTCAAGCTCCAGATCTGCCAGAGTAAGAAAAGAAATATATGAGAGCCAATTCTCCCCAACAGGAGAGAGAACATATCTCTTAAGTAGATATCAGGAAAAAGGAACAGAACTAATACAGCTCGTAGTGATGCTGGCGGAGAAATTACTATTTAAGATAACTTGGACATAGATCATAAGGATCAAAGTCAACAATTTTCATGTATATTCAGAAGCAAAATGTGAAGCTAATGACATCTAAACTGTGCCAGAATAGGTTGCTATCAGTTGAGAGAGGAGAGGGAAGAACAATTGCAAATCACACTGATGATAGCAGGAAACTGCACTCTGGGCTGCTTTTGCTACCTGAGAATACATGAGTGCCACTAACTGGTGATCCTTAGTAATGAACTCATACGCTCTTACCCTCTGAAGCCCAGGGCAGTTACTAGCCTTGCCACTTCCTCCATATAACCTTCCACCTCACAAATGTATTAATCCATAGCCAACAAGATCCCTGTAGCAGCTGCTGGGCCATCGGTGATTGCCAGCTGCCAGCAGCATCTACATAAAGAGTAAATGCAGTGTGGAGGAGAACATTATCAGCAGACTGGAGGCAGTGCAATATATACCAGCACAATATTTTCCCCAGTGAATTCCTCATGTTTCACAAATGTCTCTTGTTTCTTCATTCTTTGCTGGCCTTCTGATGGGTAGTACATTTGTGATGTTATTGAGAGCTAAATTGTGCTATCCTGTCTTAAATTAAACAAAATGACTTTTTTAAAAACTGTGAAACACTTGAAACAGTATTGAAATACAATCTTATTACCATGAAAGATGAAAGCTAGGAACCATAGAACCTATATCCCTCTCTCCCTTAGATTACTCATTATTTTAAGATTAACATTTGAAGTGCTTGGAAGCACGTCAAGCTCCCACAGGAGTCCAAATAGTAAAAAGTGTTATCAGCAAGAAGAGGATTCACTGGATTATGTTTGTAGCCACAGGATTAAGTTTTGCTCAACAAGCTGCATTATCAAAACCAACAAGGTCATTTTTATGTTAAGAAGATGAGGGGAAAATGTACTCATTTTGCAAGCAGGCAAATTAATATGGGATTAACCAATAAAAGAATTTCATAAATTTACTTCATTTGTGAACTCAAGGCAAATCCTAATCCTATAGTTTTTACTTCAAAAGTTACTCCACTGGAGTGAAGAAGCAAAAGCCCGGTGCTGACATGAAATTCTGTCCAACATGGATGTGATAACTCTCCACTGTAACAGCAGGAAACCCTTGTCACTCAGAAGGTACCTACAAAGACACCTTCCCACAGTCAGGCAGCTGATTGTGGGAATATCTGCAGAGATACTCACTACGATATTTAGTACAGTGTAACTGTCTGGAATAATTCCCCATACAGGTCTTGGAATAGCTTATTGTCTTAGTTTTTTTCTCTGTTTTAGAATCAAAATATTCAAATATGTGGAAAGTTTTAGACAGCTAGTCTTAGCCTGCAGCTTGCCCTGCAGTCAGGAATGGATTTACCAAGCAAGGCAAAACCAGCTCCAGTTCTCTGTGTGTTATCAGTGGTCAGTGAGGTATGAATGACACAGGCCATGAAATGGGGAGCAGGATCAGGCCTATTTTAGCATAACCAAGTCTCGAGTCCTAACAGTTCTGAATAAATAATTCACAAATAAAACATAATTGTGAATATAAACTTTTTTTTTTTTTCCACTTGCACACTGATGACCCTAGAATTACTGCTGTCAAGAGTCCTTCACAGTCAAGACTGGTAGTACTGTGGAGGTGGTGGGTGAGTCCACCTTGCTTGATGAATCCATGATTGTACCTACATGTTCAAACAGCTAACCCACACTGACCAAAGAAGTAGTCACTCCATAGCATGTCATGCTCAGTATATAAACTGAGAGTGGGCCAGGGGACCATAGTTGGTTTGGTAGTTAGTTAGATAGTTAGGTGGTGGGTCAACTGGCTCTCTCAGATGCTCTCTCACTTGTGGGACTCGCTTGGACTCTGCTGTGATTGTTCCTGGGCTCCAGCACTCAGGCTGACTAGCTCTGACTCTTGCTACTCAGGACCTGGCTGTGTATGGGTCGGCAGGTGGTAAGCGTTTGTAGCATATGTTTTATTTTCTATTTTTTATTAGTAGTAGTATTGTTAATATTATTAACATTTCTATTTTATTCATTTATATTCAATTGTTAAATTGTTCTTATCTCAATCCCAGACCTTCCTCGTCTTTTCCTCCAATTCTCCTCCTCTACTGGAAGGAGGGGGGGGGGGGGGGGGGAGGTGAGCGAGCAGCTGTGTGGTGTTTAATTGCTAGCTGGGTTTAAACCACGACAGTCCTTTTTAGTGCTCAATGTGGAGCTCAAAGGGTTGAGATAATGACAGATCTGATTATAGTGTGTTAAAACGGAATTGTTATAAATACTCATTATAGTTGTCACCAAAAACCAGGGGAAAAAAGCCTTCGTTACACTAATGCTTGTAGAGTCAGATCTAAGTTTCCCACCTGAGGACATTCCTTCTTCCAATGTCCACTTTTCTTACAGATTGCACATTGATCCTCTGCTAGTTGAGGCTGCACAAAAGGGGGTGATCTCCCAACCCTTCTTCCCCTACTCATTCCTCTATGCCCTCTTCCCCTTCCTTGAAATCCTCCCCCTGAGGCACCTGAAGGGCAGCAATTAATCTCACATCCCTGTTATTTTTCCCTTTTAATTTGTTCAGTTTCTTTCTCTTTTTCTCTATTGTTAAAAACTTTCCAGGCTGCATCCATCATCTTCTCCAAAATTATAGAATCTGCCTCCTCCAATTTTTGAAGTGTTTTTGTTATATCTGGGGTAGATTGTCCCATAAAAATGGAAGCTAACTAAGTGCCTCCTCCAGATTTTCAGGGTCTAAAATGGTATATTTCCTAGCTGTTACCTTTAATCTTTCCACAAAAGCAGTTGTGGTTTCTTTTGACATTTGTTTTACTTCATATAATTTACTACATCCCACTTTCATTCCTTTCTACAAAATAACATCAATTGCAGCATGGTGTTATACTTTAGGGTCTCATTTTTTGGCCATTTTTCCTGATCGTTGAGAAGGTACATGGGCCAGCAATAATTACAATACTCCTTAAGTCATTTACGAGTAATCGGATCCCCTCTTACCTTTTTCCAATGTTTTAAAACACATCCTAAAGGAGATCGTGGAGGAATTCCATCCACCTCTTGCATGAAATTTCTTACGCTCCTCCCTGTATATAACTCACTCCCCGTATCTTATAAAATACCTTTTGTACCAAGAACCAGTGTCAAGATACAAAGTCAAAACCCTTAATCCAAAAATTGTAACCTAATAAACAAAGCATGGAATTCAGAATTACCAAGACTAATGGGTGGGACTCAAAGCCACAATCCTCCCAAAGGGGACTCAAATCCCTATACCACAACCCATCCTTCAATTAAGGTACCATTATAGCCCAAGTCTGTGGGGCTCTCACCTTACGGGCAGGCAGCCACCCTTTATTAGGTGCCCAATCCTGTGGGGTTTTCACCACGACTTATGGACAGGCATTTATGATTCCCAGAATTAAAGAATGCCTTTTACCTTTTGCAGGTATGTTGCTCAAATTTAAGTACAGACCTGTACGTGAAGGTGTACGAGTTGATTGGTTGTGTTCTGGGCCTGCCCGAATACCAGAACATTACTTGCACTGGCCACCTAAGTACATATGCTGAATTCTGCAGACTCCTCAAAAAGATTTACAGATTTCTAAAATATAAGAGAAACAGGAACTCTATGTTGTGTTTCCATTTTTTAGTGATAAATTATATACTTCTTATTCAGGCAGCTGGGGTACCTCACAAAGTGTGGGTGCAAAGTGCAGGATTTGCTATCTGCTAAGTAACAATATGTTCACAGGAGTATATAGCTATACTATAACTCAAGGCCAAGTAAACAGAAAATAAAACCTTAGCATGTGTATGTGAGGTTCATCACAAACAGTTTGTGCTGTGGATCTACCCATGAAAGATTAATTTTCTAAATATGTCATTGCAGACAGTGATTCAGAAGTAGAACACTTCCATCTGGCAACAGATGCTCAAGATGCATCTTATTTGTAGGAGAGTCTTTTGCTAAAAGAACTAGTCATCTCCATAATCTGTATAATCAGGTAAGCAG
This sequence comes from Eurypyga helias, assembly GCF_000690775.1. Lineage (NCBI taxonomy): Eukaryota > Metazoa > Chordata > Aves > Eurypygiformes > Eurypygidae > Eurypyga > Eurypyga helias. The sequence continues at coordinate 10,327 of NW_010243138.1, read as the reverse complement.
CTTCTTTCTAGTGTTACTGACATGTGAAATCACACCAGCACTTTATCTCACAAGATCAATCAACCCTCCATACACCTATATCCCTGCGTAAGTATTAAGCGTCCTTTTATGTATCATAACCACTGCTGCATTTCACACGGCTTTGTAGCTGATAACGTACACGTTGCATATGTAACACCTCTGTAGTTTCCCTAACATGTTAGTTGGTGCTCTAAATATACGTTGCTTTCAATGATACGTTGTGATGATCTTATCAGTAGCTATACTTATTGACTGAGGGGTATTTGCAGCTTCCTAGTAGTGTTTGCCAAGGGTTTGCAAAGCCATTCCCTAAGACTGAACCTACTGCATTGTTTCACATGTTCTTAATCATTCATGCACAAGGCAGCAGTATCTGTGGGAGTAACAGATGGCTGCTAACAAAGTTGGTTTATCCTATTTCCTCCCTCACCATCCCAGATATCTGCTGCCCATTGCTGGCTTCTCTAAAGATTTTGAGAAGAATATTCCAAATCTCAGCACATTTTAACCAGCCATTCAATATTTGCTCTTTGCAAAAAATCCAACAGATTCTGTTTCACAGTAACTGGGGAAAAAGAAAAAAAGGGTTACTTTCACTAAATGAGTTTTTCCTTAGGAGTTGTTCACTCATCCCTAAGAAAAATGGCTCAAACGTCAGCTCTAGTGGGGAGTTATGAGTCATCAGATAAGAAAACTCACCTCTCCGATTTTTATGTGATATGGTAAACAAGAAATGCACTGCAGAATTAATTCAGTGTTTGCTTTGGTCACAGAATGTGAAGCAACTGTTGTCATGGGTACATCTTAAAGGGGATTTAAGGACATGACAAAAGAGAAAAGACAGCATGGAAATTCAAGAATTGTAGATCTCTGAATGAAATGAGGGTCTGAAACACAAAGACCCAGGAAAGAAATTAGCCGTTCATGCCATGAAGGCAGAGTAAGAGAAAAGATAGCCAACTGAAAGATCAGGGTGGAGAAATAAAGAGATGAACCTGGCAGGCATACCAAGGGAGAATGAAAAGCAGCTAGCTCTGTAAGAAGAGAGGAAGGGGCAATGAAAATAAGCAGGGACTGGATCATGAGGACAATTAATTGCATTATATAGAAGATCATGACAGATCAGAAAAGGAAAAAAAATAATGGATGAAGAAGCCACAGATGAGGGATATGGGAAGAAGCACGTTCACAACATGAAAAACATGTATGGATGACTGGGGATTTTCTTTAAGAAGTTGATGAGCAAGTCATCAGAGCTGATCTGGAGGAAAGACAGACACGTGGCGTGGCAGAAGCAAGAATACATGTTGTCCTGAAGTACAAAAATCGTCATGGGAGAACAGCAGAATCCCGTAATCCAACTTCAAGCTGAAAAATGTCACTGCAAAATTCCATCAAGAACAGGATCTAAGAGCTGCCAGCTGGAAAAGACTGGCTTATCTGATCTTTAATGGAATTCTTTCAGCCCCAAGAAAGGAGCATGTATGAAATACAAAATTAAATATACTGAGAGGTGACTCAATGACTAATCTTAGAAAAAAGGTTTTAGATTGCTTGGCCACTCAATAGGATTTTTTTTTTTTTTTTTCCTGAAAGGAGGACCTTCTAATGCAGGGACAGTAAGGAGAAACAAAACATAATATTAAAGATAACACTGGGTGAGTAGCAGCGAAAATCTGGCTTAAAAAAAAGTTTAAAAAGTAAGCAACACCTGAAATGTATGTGCATAAAGGAAAAGAACCTCCAGAGGGAAAGCATGTTGAAATGTCCATTGTGACAAGGATACCAACATCAAAAGATCTGGCTGGCCAGGAAAGGGATATAAACATAGTAAGATGTTATTTCATAGTAAAGATGTGACAAACTATAAAGAAATAAGGGCTAGTATTGATGAAACAGAAACTTGGGTGAAAATCAGTGTGTAAAACTATTGCTACTGAATAGTGTAAAAAATGTGTGGCCACCATAACTGCCTTGTTGGATCTTTGTTGCAGGATCAGTTGCAGAAAATGTCCATGTAAATGTTCTTGTCTCAAAGCACTTAGGAGAAAATTCAGGGTTACCTGCTCTTCAGTGAAAGCTTAGCTCCAGCATAGCTTTCAGCTTGAGAAGCACAGTCTGGCCTTTCTTTATCTTGCTACTATAGTGTTTAGAATTTAATCACTAAGAAATGCATTGTTTCAGAAAGGTTTTTAGTTTTATATTCTTGTGAAAGCTAAAGCTGCGAAAGGGCTCCGTTAAGAGTTTAGATGCTTTCACTGAGGAAACAATCAATTTTTAAACATGATGATCCACATGAACTTTCAGATTATAAATCAGTAAATTCAGGATGTTATTTCAGGGGAAGGATCATTAAGACATACTCTCTACTTCTCCTACTTACTTCTTCCTTAAACATCCTTTAATGGTCACAGTCAGAAACAGGTGACAGGCTAGGTGGCACTCTGTTACAACTCAGCATGCCTGTGCTTTGAGTTTGAGATTGAAACATGCCTTTGTAATGGAACAAGAGGGAACAAGAACATTTACATCCCTGTAACTGACTGCCTGATTTCTTTACCTATGAAGCATGGATAACATGATAACACAATGATCAATGAGCCTTCTTTCCGTAACCCGTTTGCAGATAAAGAGCCAGAGGGTTTAATGTGACACTGGTAAAAAAAACCCTTCAACTTCACACTGCTAAAGAAAAGAAGACTTAACAGTTGGAAAGCTATCTGGAAGTTACTGTCTCCTCCATAGCTACTTCCAGGACTTTACTGCATGAAGTGACAGTCAAGTCTAAACAGATGTCCTAGAATATATGCGTAAATCATAAATGTGGTCGAAAAATAAGGTTGATGTGCTCTGGAAAAAGTAACACTAACCTACTATTTCGACCGGATGTTTTTCTTTTTTCATAAAAGACATGCTGAGAAAAGCCTCTTTCGAACAATTATCAACATTTCTGTTCACCAACAGTACAATAGTTTTTGTTTATGAGAAGATTGCTACATATTTTTAATTGCTGTACAATTTCCCACATAAAATAATCTTTTCCTGCAGAAAGCTTATACTATACCTATGAAGAATAAGGCTCTCTTGCTGTCAATAATAGATTCTTCTGCCTACCACTGATGTCGAATAGGATATTTTGGATAAAATGACCAAATGTAAAAATGAAATTTGTATTATTAAAAGCTGCTTAAAGCCCTTTGTAAAGTCCCAGACCAGGGCCGCATAGGCAGGTAATAATCATTAACCAGAGTTCTGTTTGAAGAATAAGTCCCTGACTAAGTGCTATTGTTAAGCTGTTTGGAGAGGACGATTTATTGCCCTGACGCTCCAGGAGGACTGACACTGTGAAGGGGCCTTGAAGCATGTTAAGGTTGTACTGTGAGCCAAAGCCCTTGAGACAAGGACATCAAGGGGTCTTTCTTTTGAGTCAGTGGTCCATGGTGGTCCTAAAATCAGTCCTTGGACTCAATTTAAAGACAAAATGCACATGATGATTGGAAAAGTGTGTGATTAAGATAATGAATTACGGGAATTGATATGACTATGTATGAAAATCTGTTTAGTGTGCATCATTATGTCCAATACAATCAGCATGTACACGAGTCTGTTCTGAGTTGATGGTTAGATGACTCCCCTCTGCACCTCACTGTAATAAAGAATGTCTGCTTCTTAATACGGCATCATGTTAAGGAGGTTTTTTATTCCTGGATTTGGGTGACAGTTTTGGTGACCCAGATGGGACACTGCTTCTGAATCTCGATGGATCCGTGGGATCATAGGACCTCCAGCCGACACCAAGGGATTCTCAGGGAGAATCTCTGATGCCTGGACTGAAGAGCTTTGAGCAAGATCCCTGTGAAAGGTAAAAGGCATTTTTTAATTTTGGGAATGACAAACACCTGTCCATAAGTCATGGTGAAAACCCCACAGACTTGGGCTATAACGGTGCCTAAGTGAAGGATGGATTGTGGTACAGGGGTTTGAGTCCCCTTTGGGAGGATTGTGGCTCTGAGTCCCACCCATTGGTCTTGGTAATTCTGAATCCCACACTTTGTTTATTAGGTTACAATTTTTGGATTAGGGGTTTTGGCTTTGTATCTTGACACTGGTTCTTGGTACAAAAGGTATTTTAATCACATGCTTTAGTTATTAGGCTATGATTTTTGGATATCATTTTTTGGCTTTGTATACTGAGGTATTTTAAAAGATATGGGGAGTAAGCTATCTACAGGGGATGGTGTAAGAAATTCCATGCAAGAGGTGGATGGAATTCCTCCACAATCTCCCTTAGGATGTGTTTTAAAACATTGGAAAAAGGCAGGAGGGGATTAGATTACTCATAAATGTCTTAAGGAGTATTGTAATTATTGCTGGCCTATGTACATTCTTAATGATCAGGAAGAATGGCCAAAAAAATGGGACTCTAAAGTATAATACCATGCTGCAATTGATGTTGTTTTGTAGAAGGGAAGGAAAGTGGGATGAAGTACCATATGTTGATTTATTTTTTACTCTGTGGAACCATCCAGAATGGCAGAAACAATGCGGGTGGAAAGCACCTGATCCTATGGCATTAGTATTAGAAAAGGAAGGGAGGAGGGGGCACTTGAAAAGGTGCTGTTCTGCATGTAGTATTGGAAAAAGATGTTTAAAATGTGGAAGAGAGGAAGAAGAGGATTTGGAATTAATAATAGTGCCAGGACAAAGATTTGGGAATGATCCAATCATGGTGAACACCCTGAAGAGGGAGCTGAGGGAGGATTGGAAGGACAGAATGAAGCGCAGGAGGGAATCAGTCCCACTGTGGGCCAAATGCAAGGAACACAGGGTGAGGCAATACAAGCTCCGCTCTGACATGGAATTGGAAACAACAGCCCATTAATGGTGGAAGTTCCATTTTCTATCACAGATTTGAGGTCATGGAAAGAAATGGCAGGAGTTTATAGAGAAGATCCAGATAAAGTAGTGAGTGTGTTTGAAACTATAATCAAGACTCAGAATCCTGATTGGAACGATTTACAGGTGGTGTTGGATAAGGTATTAGCACTGAAAAGAAAATGGCATTGAGTACAGCTAGAAAGCCAGTAGAGGGAGCTCACGCTAGCGGGGACTTGCAGGGAACAGTAGATCAGAATTTCTCCACTGTAGATCCGAATTGGGACCCTAATCAGGAGGGACCTTTTACGGAGGTACCAAAGATGGATGTTATTTGGAGTAAGACACGCTATGCCAAAGGCAATGAATTGGTCTGAAGTAAAACAAGAGTCAAGTGAATCCTAGTGACAGCTAGGAAATACACTAATTTAGACCCTGAAAATCTGGAGGAGGCAGTTAGTTAGCTTCCGTTTTTATGGGCTACCCCAGATATAACAAAAACACTTCAAAAATTGGAGGAGGCAGATTCTATAATTTTGGAGAAGATGATGGATGCAGCCTGGAAAGTTTTTAACAATAGAGAAAAAGAGAAAGAAACTGAACAAATTAAAAGGGAAAAATAACAGGGATGTGAGATTAATTGCTGCCCTTACAGGTGCCTCAGGGGGAGGATTTCAAGGAAGGGGAAGAGGGCATAGAGGAATGAGTAGGGGAAGAAGGGTTGGGAGATCACCCCCTTTTGTGCAGCCTCAACTAGCTGACTACCTACTACCAGATGCAAAACACAACTTACCTGGACTGTGTTGCCTCAAGGGTTTAAAAATAGCCCAACAAAATTTGGCAATCAGTTGACAAAGGAACTAGAATTATGGAAAAAGAAAAAACCCAAAGGGAACGATACTGAATTATATGCATGACATTCTGTTGGCTGCAGAGACTCAAAGAAAGTGACTACAGGTGACTGTAAGTCTGTTGAACTTTTTAGGGTAAGGAGGATATCGTGTATCAAAGAGCAAAGCTCAAATAGGAAAATAGACTGTAATTTATTTATGCTCTGAGATTTTACAGGGACAACGAAGAGTGGGAGCCAACAGGAAGTGATCAGCCTGACTCCAGAACCGAGAACTGTATGAGAGCTGAGGGTGTTTTTGGGCATGGTCGGATGGTGCAGACTCTGGATTCTCGACTATGGACTAGTTGAGAATTGGTAACACCCCTTTATGAAACTTAAAAAGGGTCAGAAGAGAACTATTTACTGACACCACTACTGCCAAATAATCTAAGACAGATCAAAAGAAAGTTAAAGCATTGCTACTAGCACATCTTAATGTTATTAAAATACCTCTCCTTTTTGAAGAACTATGTGTTTTTCCTTCACAATCAACAGACTTTTCAGCATCTAGGTCAGACATGTTTTAACTGGTTGAGACCTGTTGGAAAGCCTCTTGCAAATACCATATGTACTATGTGGGGTTTTTTGTCATAACAAATGTTGCGGTGCCATGTGGCTCTGTTGAAGTCTGCAAAGAAGTTGCATAGTTAGTAGTATTCATTAAAGTTGCAGTACCATTACAAATATAT
>NW_010243138.1:2366-3831 GCF_000690775.1 Eurypyga helias | reverse complement strand
AAGATATTCACTGGCGTAAGCAGCTTGTAATTTAAAATCAGTAACAGCAACTAAGGGAAAAACAAAGATGAAGGCTCAGATTATCATACTGTCCAGACTTACAAGGAAAAAAATATTTAGCTGGAAGATTTTTAAAAGTATTTAGGTTATCTAGCAAAGACTCCTGGGACAATGGCAGCACTTGAAAATGTGCAGTGACCTATATTCATTTGAATGAACCACTAGAAGCTCTAGCATGCTCTGGAAGAACAACCGTGTGGGCAAAGAGGGTTGCAACCTAAAATGACTTCTGTGCAATTAAGCACACAGTTCATAATTCAGCACACACTGTATTGAAAACTGACCTTTTAAACAGTTTTTAACTATGGATATAGCCATTACCATCTTCAGTTTAGCTACAGATATGATTTATATTTCTACTAAGCTTCTGGTTAACTTCCCTGAAGGAAATGCATAAATGGTAAACACCACATAGTAAAAAAGGGTGAAAATGCATCCTGCTGTCTCAGGATTTTGTCTCTGTTTTTCTTTTAACTAACATCAATATAGTGTCTGTTCCTGAGGCCCAGATGCTATTGCAAGAAAAACAGTACAACAGATAGATGGCAAGACAGATTAGCATCTTGCCGCATATCTTTAAAAAGAATGTATTGTGAAAATACCTACCTTTTTTTCCAAGGTAGGCAGCAGTATTAATACTAGAACAGGCTATGACTACCTGACACTGAAATCAGACACTGACATTTGAAGGATAACTTGAACTGTGAAATTTGAAAGATTCTGGAAAAGATCTTAATGGTTCTTGATAAGGATTTCCTTTCCTTCTTTCTCTGTTCAAATGAATTGGATTTTTTGGTCTTCATGTGCAGAAAAACAGACCTCAACATCCTACTATTTTCTGAACAGGGTTGTGCCTTTACTTTGGGGATATCACTTTGCATACTTTTGTGCATAATTTCAAATACTTGGTGATACAATTTCTTGAGATATAAAGATTTTTGCAAGATATCAGAAGGAAGAATTGACTCTGGCAAGACTTTCTTGCTCTACCTGTATATCTGCTTCTGTCAATACACAGAGGGTAGATATTCTTATCCTCTTAGACTTCTACATATGACTTTTATGCAATGAAGCTCTCAGTCTTTACAGAACTCTAATTTAGCATTGTCAGCACGGACTAAACAAGCACATCACACTCTTCTTATTTTCTCTGCTGCAAAGCTTCAAAGCTTCCTGCTATCTCCCCAAAAGCACTGAGTCACATTCTGGGTCTCAGCTTTCATCTTCAAACTGTTAAACACATTGGTCAAAATTGTGAAAGTCTGCTTTAAGTCAGGATAAGGACAGGGACACAGTGGACTTTTCTACCATCTACAGATTTTCACCGAAAGAACTAGAACTCCTCTACACTCCAGCTGAAGGCTGTGAAAGAACTACCACAGCAATGCTCACCCATCACCAGCCT
>NW_010243138.1:0-2335 GCF_000690775.1 Eurypyga helias | reverse complement strand
AAGTGCAGCAGGAGGACTGCCAGCTCCAGGATAAATCTAGGGCAACATGAGCATGTGTAGGCTCTCTGCTTCCCTGGTATAGTGCCTATCTTACCCAGTTCACACCTGAAGGAAAGAATGAGACAGAATGAACTGGGGTCACAGGTTCTGAAAAAAATAATTACATAGCCCACTAATTTCCTGGCAGGCCTTCAAACTCTCAGTTGATGACAGCAACATAGGAGACAAAAGAAAACAGACGACAACTATGCAGATAAAAGCCATATTAATTTACCTGGGAAAGTTTTGAGATTTAAAACAACATAAGTTATGCTACTGTCTCTCTTTGAGCGCCTTTACAAAGCATTCCAAAAAGGGTAACACAAAATCATTACATTTTCTGTCATATAATTTAAAAATCGAGAGACATCTATCCTGTAAACGATGGCAGGTTTAAAACACCAACACTACAGAATCACAAGATAAATACATATCACAAGAATTAATACACAAGTTGATCTTTGAAATTCAATAAATATGTGTTACAACCCAATCTGAATAACCCAGGAGGCCGTAGTGGTTTCATAATTGCCTCAGGCTAAATTAAGGTGAAATGAATGACACCAAAAGGTTGGTTCAAGCCTTTTAGTTATGGTAGAAGCAACCTGAACTTGAAAAGCATAATGGTATGTGGTGTGGCCTCTTATCAAAACATTTATAGAAAGAGGGAAAAGAAAGATAAAGAGAGTGAGAGACCACCTTTGGATCCCATGATGAAGATGATGGATGTAGCAATCCCTCAGAGATGGACACATGCCTGGCTCCTTGGGTTTGTGTCTTTTATAGTCCAGTTCCTGCCTCTTGATCACACCAGTCATGCCCCTTTGAAGACTTACAACATTCTTGTTCCTGAATATTCTTGGTTGTCTGCACAGGCATCATTTGGTGGTGGGTGGTCATGAGGTGTCTTTTGGGTGGCTGTGAATTTCTTCCCCAAATGAACTCTAGGATCTCTGGTTACATATGGTGATCAGACTATGGATCTACTCATCCTTTGACACACCCTCCACGTTCTGTGATAACTAGGCTTTTCATTTGTGGTTTCTTATCACTACGCAGACCGTAACTGTTTCCCGCCACAATGTTTGAGACATCAACACCCATTAACCCTTTCAGTCTCGCACAATCTGAGATTAATTTTTTATGAACAGTGTAGGTATAAGTTCAAGAAAACTGTAGAAGTGGAGAAGAGGATGTTACAGAATCGATTAAGCCATTGCTCTTTGCCTGCAGAACCCTGGCACAAAGCCTGCCTTCACTTCCAAGTGTAATATGAATTTATGAGCACTCAACCTCCTTTGTACTGAAAATATTTCTATGCCTCATTCTTACTGGGAAATACCACTGTTAGGCTAGACAGAGAGCTGGTTTGCGTGATTACAGAGCTCAATGTTAGGAGCACTTTTTAAAAATTCATTAATTTGGAAGCACCTATATGAACATGTGTAAGTACCACAGTGAAAAACTAGAGTCCCTTATGCCCATTATATCCTTTATGCCCATTACTACCTTCAGCATGCTCTGTAAAAATTTTCTGTTGTACATCTTTGAAGGGTCAGGAGGTGCACTATCACTTAACATCTCATTTTGAACAACTCACAGAACCAAAAAAGAAGAAAGGAAATTAAAATCTATTTATGCGGGAATAAGTACTGCTGACACCACAGTCAACCAGGCTGAGCATGTCTCTGGGTGGCCTTACACTGGCTGGTTACACCTCACACCACTGCCTCCCCACCAGCCAATCTTTACCAAGATGTCTCTCAATTTTTTGTTATATAATTACTTTCTCCAAATTATCCAAAGGTACATAAATATGTACTTCATGATTTCAAAGAATAATAAGTTTTTCTAAGTATTTCTAAAGTTCACAAAAGAGAGATAGGTAGCAGAAAGCTAGTAGGAAGCTGAAGGTTATAATTCCTGTAAGATCCATCTGTTCTTGATTTTTATGAATGGTGTACAAACACAGCCAGAAAAAAACACCACCAATAACACATATTAGAAAATATCTTTACCAGAAAAAAATATTACATCATCACTACTAAAAAATAAAATAAGTTGTCAAGGTTTTTTTTCCTTCCCAACATGTTATGCAATGGTATTGTAGAAATATCTTAGGGGAGGGGCTGGGCAGCAGGAAATTGAAAACAATTTCTGTAAAGTTCTACAGCCATACTTTTCAAGTAGGCATTACTGCAAGGAACAACCACTTGTTTTAGGCCCCCATTTACCTGTTTTTTGCACACACTTAGCACTCCTTAGTTTCATTACTGAAAATCTTTTCCCAGGTGTC
>NW_010243137.1:36691-46242 GCF_000690775.1 Eurypyga helias | reverse complement strand
CATTCCATGATTCTATGAATTAAAAATTCTGCCAAGCCCTATGAAAAAATAGTTTCTTCAGTACTACATACATTCATCCTGATTTCAGTGTGTGTTCCTGTATGTTAATCCCAGCAATTATAAATGAATATGCATCGAAACAGAATTGCATTTTGTTCTAAAAATCACCAAAAAAACCATATCATATGGAAGAGCTATAGTGAAGAAAATACAGAACTTTCACTGAACTGAAGATCTTTGGCTGGCTGCTTGTTAAAGGCCTATTATGATGTAAGTTTAGTAATGTACAATAAATGTCATGAACAATTTACTCTAAAGAATGACAGAAGGGAAGGGGAGCAGAAGTATCAAGAAAATAGCATAATAAAATTATGTTTCAGAATGCCCCACAGTTTCAAACTAACATAACTAAAGGTATTACTCAAAGAAGTCAAATACAACCACACACATAGGGCAGTTTTCATACTTTCTTTTGCTACCTGAATACTAAATCCTTCATCAGAACAATCAGTTTACAAATATTTCCATGTAAATTCTTAAACTTATTTGTAACTAAGGTGTGTCAAAATTAAACTAAACTGATAAGTGACAGAAAACATGTTGAGCAGTTTTGTACAAATTGACAAGCCAAATTATATAAAGCAGTATAACAAACCTTTTTAAGCACAGCATATACTTCGAGAGGGCTGGAAAAATTTAAGCTAAAGTAAATGCATTAATATGGTGAAAGCAAGTCAAATTTTGGTTCAGAAAATCTATTTTATAAATAACAGTTTAAATACAGGCTTGAATCCAGAAAGCCAAACTAGGGATGAAATGTAATAAACACAGTATCTTTTCATGCTCATTTTGTCCACGGTTCATTAAGATTCAACATCTGAGGACGCAAAGGCTCTTCCGTCAGCAACATACAAATTTAGGTAAACTGCTTTAAATTATATTTATGTTCAAAACATTTGTTTTGCTACGGACAAGATTGTATTTTTCCATTAAAAGAAAGGTATGATGTTGCCACATGTGCAGCAAGGATATTAGACTGTACTTAAAAAGTACAGCTCTTTATATAACCCTCTCAACAGAGAGTAAGTCCGGCATCATATTAAACAGTTTAAATTGCCTGACTTTCTAATATCCTTTGTAATATTGACTCCAAGCTTAGCGTACTCGTATACTGCATATTTCACAATGCCCAGTTATCCAAGGGCTTTGGTGTTTTGATCTGAGGAAATAGCCATCACTGCTTCCACCCTAGTATTTCAGTGCTATTATACAGTCAGTGGAACAGTCCAATCTCAGATAATTCTTACTGAGATACAATTGCTAACTGCATTGCTCTTTAGTACAGCAAAGATATGGAAGATAAATATTATCCAGAAGATAATTCTATTGATTCTATTCTAAATTCTTAGAATCACAACTCAAATTACTCCTTAAAATCAGATATAATCACTGCCTCTCTGTTGAGATGATGTTACTGACTTTGAATACCTCTAAATCCATTCCACTGAAAATAAATGTGTTGGTTTAAACAGGAGATTCAGGAATGCTCACATGATGATTTAGCTGAGAGAGAGAAGTTAAGAAGTTGCTTCTGTTGCTTTGTGAGCTGACAGTTAGCCTTCTGCCCTACTCGTTATTACTGCATGTGATCTACTATATTGCATATAGTTCACCAGAGAAAACTGACTCTCCTCTGGTATTTAAATCTTCCAAAGATTATTATTCTCCTCACAGACATGTAGAGATCTATTTGTACTTCCTTCTCTTGTTCATTTGCATGGACATGCGGCTGCTCTGGTTTCCCTTCATATTTTATATCTAAAAAGTATTAGGCATCAATATTCTTTTCAATTACTTAGACAAATTTGAGTAGATTTGGCTATCATATTTGTTCTACCAAGAAAAATAGAAAAAATAATGTTGTAAATGTCTAGCTACTGTAGAATACTTACTAATGGCATTAAACTGAGATCATTTAGAACGTTTTCTTCAACCTGGGTTATCATTCAGCTTTATTTTGTCTTCAAGGTATTAGATTTCATGTAAATAATCTCAAATAAGTTCTTTTATCTATTTATTGCCATTATTCATCAGAATTACAAACTTAAATTAGTACAAATATATTGCTAATAGATCCTAAACGAAAATACCTGAAAGCATCAAATAAGGATTATATTAGAGAAGTCCCTATTGCATCAGAATACTTTGAAAAACAAACAAACAAAAAATAATTGTATATAAGATGGTAACATCTACCTTATAAACTGGCTGAATAAGATTGTAGTATTGCGAATGATTCGAGCAGCCTGGGATTCCTCATGCTGACACCTTTGTAAGGTTAGACCATCGTCCATGTGGCCTTCTTGGTGTAATATAACCTATTGAAAGTTGGTAATCACAATAATAATTTAAAAAACCTTTGTGCATTTAAATATTTTGTAACATTTCAATATTGCACTGAAAACAATAACCGCATATATAGTGAGATACTACTTGTTAATCATTTTATCTGAACACCTGATTATTACCTAATTTCAAATTTCTTAGTCTCACATAAAAGTTATTCAGAGAAGACATTTTAATGTACCTTTATTCTCCTCCAATTCATTGAACATACATGCTTATCAAGTGTTTTCCAATTAAAATGAAAAATATAAATCTTTCTGTATTGTTGCTGACAAAAAAGAGAATTCATGCATGAAAATACTACTGAGGGGAAATCAAGCTGCAGTGGCAAACATCCTAAAATTACAATGCAGCTAAAGGAACAACAACATTTATGTGTAACTTCTGAATCATTTAACACATTTAACAGATTGTGTTGGATTCTTATCAGAATGAGTTGTGAACATCATATGAAGTTTCATCGATAACAGGGATCTTTTGGTGGGCTTTTAATTTTTTTCCTTTAAATAAATAACCGGTTTCACAGAAAGCCAGTATAATTTTTAGGTATCACAAAAAAAAAGTCTTGATCATTTTGCGTCATTAAAATCTTAAGGTACTTTTTTAAGAATTAAATTATCCTGCTTCTTTGCCTATGATGTAACCTATTGAATTCTCCAATGAAAAATGCATTTTTTCTAGCTCTGCAATAGTAAAATTTGTTGCCCAACTTCCCAGTCAGCTGAGTAATTCTGAAGGCACTGAGTAGTTAACAAAGCAACTAATTATGTTATACAAGTTGTTACTGCCACAAATTGGACTGTCATTTACCAACAGCTTTTTGCACCTACTGGTATATAGGTATACCAAAGCATTGGGAAGTGATGTTTTTCTACGCTTGGCAGGGTCCAAAGTACATGTGTGCCCTGTTCCTTCCAACATGCTGAGGAAGTGCTTTTTAAAGAGGCAAACATCCTCCTACTGGTTTATCTAGACCCCAGAATCCATGGAAATGTGCTGGAAAAGACTAGAAAGATGATTTTTAATGAGTATATTAATATTATCTTAAAGGAGACTAGTTTACACATTGGTCATATCTCCTTTTTATGCAAGTACTTCTTTATAAAGGGTCACACTGTGGGTGTCTTCTGACCATTTCCATAAAGAAAGGTCCTGGGGTCTCTTAACTGAACAATAACTAATAAACCATTCTTCCCATCAAAAACTAGTAAGAAAATATTTGATAATCAGATAACGTTTCCTCAGACCTTTGCATGTAGCTTCAGAGTTTGGAGATACAGGAATGGTACAGGAATGAAAACTTTTGACAAAGTTTGCGAAGTAATTGTACCTTCACCATTGTGTAGCAGATATGAACTTTTCTCCCTAAAAATGTAGTAGATCAGGGAAGAGAGAAATCATTTAGAAGGATTTAATCTTCCCTATTTTTCTGACAAAAAAAAAACCCAAACCCAAAACCTCAACTACATCATCCAGAAAGACCACAATGACAGGGAAATGCTATTCAAAACTCCAGTAAGTAGATCAGGGCCAGAAGCACCCAGCACTGCCTACTCCAATTCCTCAGATAAATTACTTCCCTGTGTATAAAGAGGCATTTGGCACTGCCTGGCCTGATGAGGTACAGCAGGGCATTGGTACTGACCAACACCCTGAGCAGTGGTCTCCAGAACATGAATCCAAAATATGTAGCATATGCTTCCCTGTTTTCTAGCATTCTGGAGCTCTGCAGGAGTTCATAGCTTGCACAGAAGCAAGCTCTCAAACTGATAGATAGGCATCCATCACTCATGCTGGATGGTGGAGGAATGTTGACTAGAATGTTGATGTAAACATCATCACTACCTGGCAGTCTTGAGCCTTTGGTTCAGAGCAAGAGAGATACAACAGATCAAAATTCTGACAGGGATCATGCAACAGGTCTCATGAATGAATTTCTCACATATTTGTGTCTTGTAAAGACAGCATGATAACTAGATACATGAAACCACACTGAATCCAAACAACAGAAATTTTTACTTATTTTGAGTATTTTATAACAGAAATAATCTCATAGTTGTTTTCTCCTCTATAGATTTGCAGCAGCTGTCAGTAATAATAGCTGGATTATGTGAAAAAACCCCACCTTATCACTCTTGCAAAAATAAGGTCGTTCTCAATCCTCCTAGGGCTATGGAGGCATGTTATAAAATGTGCAGGTCAGCTAGAGAAGGATTTACAGTGACTGAAAGTGAAAATCTACTGACAAAATGATGGTGGAGGATGCATAAAAGCCTATGACTTCACTTACACTGTGGAGAAATAAATTTTATATGAAATTTAAAAGGATGTATATATCAAAACTTGCTTACAAAATTATTATCTAGTATCATATTTTGCAGAGAATGAAAAACTGTTTCCTGCCTCCACAGGAATATCAATTACAGGCAGCAAGAAGGTTTGGGTTTTCTTCTGTTTGAAGGCATTTAAGAGCAAAGAATTATCCAAGTGAGAGGGCAACAAAAGATCTGGCGTCTCTGAACATGAATAAAGTAGTTTGAAAGTGGAATAAAAGTGAGAGGCAATTATGGAGTTTTTTTTAGTCCCTTGCTCCTGAACAGAAAACGGGGAAAAAGTACTAACCAGGAAGCTATTAAAAAGTTCTTCACTTACGAGAGAGGAAGAAACTACATTTTGTCTTTTCAAGAAGTAAAACTGAACCCTCTGAGGAAACAGAATCCCATAGCAAATACTGGAAGGGAAAAGATCATCACTGTGTGATTAAATCTCTTATCAAGAAAATACTGAATGACTGGCATACAAAGAAGAATTTCTCTGATCAGCCAGGTTGTTGAGAAGAAGTGAAGGGTTTGGACACTCACTGCCTGTTTATGACCATGTGTGCTGCATAAATAAATGAGATTGTGCCAAGAGTGTGCTGAGGACCTCATTTTGTATATTACAGTGCTTGTGCATGGGTATCCTCTTGTGAATGTACACACATATAAGAAATTAAAGAAGAATTCCTACTTCAGTTCAGTAATTAATTTTTACTATTTTTCATGTTCTAACAACAGGTTCAAGTTTTAAAAATTGAATACAGAATCAAAGAATCACTTGGTAATGATGTAGTTCTGCAAACCTAGTACTCAACCCCTTAATTCTGAATGAAATATAAACATGATTTGAAGAAATAACATGTGCCCCTGATTAAGAATATACGGATACCTTATAATGAACAGGCTGAGAGAAAGACCTTCTCAATGCCACATCAAAATTACACTTAAAATTTTGGCAGGAAATTGTCTGTTATATCTCTTAAGAAACTTGAGATTTAAGGGCCATTTCTTCAATAATATATTTAATTGCCATTTCATACAATATACTCAATTAAAAAATTTAAAACACAAGTGAATATAAGATGACTTACAAGTTTACACCCTTAAACAGTTAAAAGCAGATTTTCAAAAAAGTGATTTGAAAATCCAACTCAGGAATGTCCATATTTTACTGAAGTGTCAAAATAAAAATTGAGCCCAAATTAATAATTTCTCTGACATGAAAAATAGCTTTTTGGCAAAGTTTTTCTTCAGTAACATAGTTATATTAATATCCACCATTAATTTCATTTTTAGAATGAAACATTCACACCATTTTCAATAAAACAGCACAAAACAATTAAACTCATAATAGTCACATTGGTAGAATGGCAAAAAAACCCACGACAGACTAAATGGTTATGCCACTAACATTCATTTTACAAGTAATTAAAGCAAACGTCAAATATTACCTTTCTTTTCAAGGGACCTAAACGTGCTGATTTAGCGTCTTGTGCTTTGTAAGTCAACCATAAGGCACTGGCCACATGTTGTATAAAACAGATTGAATCACCGTACTTTATTTCTGGGGCTCCCATTCCATCAATGTCACGTTTAAGACTAGAATCCTGCTTTTCTTTTAGCTCCTAAGAAGGCAAAATAAAAGCTGGCATTTAATCTCTCTACTGAAACAGGATAAACCATTGAATTCTCCTCTGAAACACATTGCAATACTGAACAATATTTATGCTACTTATGTTGGTAAGATACAGCTAAATCTAATATAATTGGTTTCTATCTAATTAATTAGATTCTGATTAAAAATAATTTCAAATCTAAAACATCATTTTCACTGCAGCAAGAAAAATCAAGTAAAATATATCAACATGTAAATATAAATTTAAAAAATTCTTAAATATTTAATGTAACATAACCAATAACTGAGTTACTGATGTAATTAAGGTTTTAGTTTAGTAGAGACTGTAGAACCCTATATTACTTAAATTTTTGAATTTTACTTGAAATATGAAAAAGAAAAAAGAACACAAACATATTTTGTAATTTAGTTAAAATATTTTTATGATAAAGAAATTTTTGCTTATAAATCGTATATGCAGATAAAAAATTTCACTTGGAATAAAGCCTCTCTATTGAACAACCAGCACAGAAGAAACTATTAACTTTTAAAACAGGAGCGATTTGGCTTTCACATTTATTTCATTTTTGCATTTCTTAATTTTTTTACATTACTTAGCTTTTCAAATAAAAACTTAATTTTTATTTTATTTTTCCATTTATCCTCTTTGTAAAAGGAATTGTATATTTTCAAATCCCTATTAAAGTTGTTTCTCAATGCTCGTCTGGAACGCCCAGTACAGTAGTTAAGCCAAACCTATTTCTTAATCCCATTATTCTTCATTCACAATCAGAGGATTTTAAGTCTCCACCACAAAACCAAGTATCTTTTTCTTTAAAATAAAATAGTTTTCCTTCCAAAATTTAATTCAGGAATTATGCAGCAAATTCTGTAGTAGCAAATTACAGATGCATGTGCATATGTTCAATTAAACAAACATTTTTTCCAAAAAAGTAAATAATTAGATTATATCAGTTTGCTATGATTTCAAATGCTGATGGACTTAACCACAGTTGCTCATTTGTTACTAAGTAAAAAAAAACTTTTAGACACTGGCACACAGTTAAAACTATTATATGTGTAACAGGCTTTCTTATTTCATTTCAGTTTACTGAATGTTCAACATCTGTGAAGTAAAGAAAGGTTCTATTTTAACTGTGCTAATCTACTTTCATTTATATGGAATTCAGCTGTCAGATTTCAACAATAATTTTAGTTGAAACAGATAGCATTATAATGCCAACATGAAGTAGAATGAAATTACAAGACATTCCTTGGAGATACTATTACAATATCAAGACTATGGGGAAATCATGTCACATCATATTTATGCAGACTGCACTATCACGTACAGATAAGGATGACTCTTTCAATACATGTTTACAGAAAGGCCATTAAATGAAAAATACAATAGAATAGCACAAATTCATTACCTGACAGCACTTAATTATTTGGCTTTACATATCTCCCTGAAGATTAAAATGTTTTTCTCAAATATTACATCTGTGTCAAGAATGAAGCATCAATGAAAGTTTCAATGAGAGAAATCATAATATGGTAACAAGTGATCTGTTTTAAAAAAATGAAGCAATATTGACCCTTTTTGATGACACTAAACATGAAGAGAAAACAATATTTTTTGCATTTCAGAAATAAAACTTTAGAATTATTTTGGGGGCCTGAAGGCTGTTCTCACTTTAAGCAATACAGCATAAATTCCTCTTTGTGATGTTTTGCTCTTTGTGCTCTTTCCAGTTTCTCTAGGATTTCAGCCAAGTCATTTGATAGCAGTGTGCAAAGAAAGGGTGTATTTTCTAACAGATGAAAAGTATAGTCAGATAAAGATTATCTGGGAGAAGGGGAAAAAAATATCTCTCATCTAGATATTTGTATATATTTTAGCAGCAAAATATCCACACACTTTCTCCTTCAAAACCCTGTCTTCACAACCTCTTCTCAGCTTAACTCCCTCAGGCCATGAATGAATCAAGTCAAAGAAAACAAATCACATCATGGATCTGGAAGATGGCAAAGGAAAAATAACAGTAACAAAAAATAAAAAAAAAGAAAGAAGGAATGAACAAAGGAACTTCAGGGCAAAGCTGTCAAAGATGCAATTTTCACAAGATATTTAATATACTAGAAGAGCAATATTTAGAAAATGAGAAAATTCATAGAATTATAGATTCCTACATGATAGAAGGAAGGTAAGGAATGGCAGTGTAAACAGGAAAAATAAACCCAACTGTCTTTGAAATGATTTTTCAACAGTCTTTTTGTAAAAACGCAGCAGGTAAAAAACTCTTGATATTTTAAGGGCTTATTTACATACCCCTAAGAATGGTAAAACAACCTGAATGCAGAACTCTTATTATATCTAACCTACAAGAGCTAATTAAAATACTATCTTTTGGTTTTGTACGCTTATTGCACTGGAAGTATTGACATAGGCTACCCCCAACACACACACACACCCTCCCTCATTTAACAAAAGAAAAAGATAAAAGGTCTACAAATATGAGAGTATAGAACTGATACACTGAGCTTACCCATCTTGTTAGCGGGCTTACTGTACTCTGTATACTTTGCTGTATACATTTCTACACCCCAGTAAGCAAGAAAAAAAATCCAAGTGCTTTTCATTTTACCTTATACTTTCTCCTCCTTTCTGCTTATTTTATAAGCAGAAAAAATAGCTCAGTACTCTATTTGAAATGCAGTGCTTACTGTGAAATTATAATTGTAAAGTATGAACTTACAAATAAATACCTGAGAGACAAGTGTAGGTAAAGGACTCTCTAATACCTATACCTTATTCCAAAAACTAATTAAACTTTATGATTACTACTAAACTATTACGACATCCTAATGCCATGTTGAGCCCCTAAGATAGCTACACGCTGGCAGTAATATTAAAATGATATCAAATCCTTCTGCATGAGTCATCTGTGACTTTTCAGTGTGTCAGAATGTTACTTACTTAGACTACACCAATAACTTCTTCATTGTCAATTGTATATACCATCATGAAAATAAAATATGATATCTCAAAATATTAGTTCTGGACTACAACAATTTTAAAATAAACAAATATTTTAAAATATGTTCTTGTTCTTCACTGTGTTTATTCTCCAAGAAATTTATAAGCAGAATCAAGGTTCTGCTCAGCAGAGTATACTGAGCCAAGTACTGGGCTGGAATGAGAACATCCC
>NW_010243137.1:0-36659 GCF_000690775.1 Eurypyga helias | reverse complement strand
GGAAACTGCTGTCTCTCTGGTCACAAGGCATTACAGAACTGTCGCCTTAAAATATAAAGGCTGACATTTCAAAACTTAGTCAAAAGTAAGCTCCATATTAAATCCAACAAAAGGTATAATGGGGGGTGTGTGTGTGTGTGTGTGGTTCCCCTTCAATTTCTGTTGCTTATAAGCTTATTTTGCAGTAATTTGCAGCAAATAGACCTATATTGCGTATGCTGTTTTCATTGAAATCTGTATGTTCTTTAGCATATTCTTTCACTTTTTTAAAGCTCCCTTCGGGAAGCTATACATTATACTACATATTACATTGTGATTCTATACATTGTGAATGCAATCATGGATTTGGAAAAGCAAGGAACACACTGGACTGCTGAAGCAGTATGTAACACCACTGACAATCAAGGCCTGCTTTTTCAGCAAGACGATGTCTTTAACAACTGTTGGAAAAATAAGGCTGAGTCATGCATTACAGGCTCCTGGGAAGCGGTATACCCCACACTGTTTTGCCAACTGGCAAAAATAATCTCTTCTTTTTTTTTTTTTTTTTCACAAAAGCCCTTTTGCTGCCCACAAACTGGAAATAATAACTCAATGGAGAAATGTTTTATTTCCTTTTGGATACTCCACAGCAATATATATTCTGACCAATCTAGTCTGAATTTAGTGTTGACGCCACCTGGAGCAGAAAGCTGGACTAGATAACTTCCCAAGGTCCTTTCCAATCAGAATTATTCTATTATCCTAAAGGACAGGAGTGCCGTAAACAGCCAGGTCTTCCAGCACCCTAATTTTAAGGATCGGTACACAACTGGTTAGGAAGGTAGATATTCATCTTCAAATTTCCCTTAATTCATGTCATATCAAATGAAAATATTTCTTCATTGTGAAAATGAACAAGAGATAACCAAGGTTTATAAATACGTATGTGCAGAAATTAAAATAATCACGCTTGAATATATCTAGTCTATTAGTTCTGCAGTTCTTTTTCCCTTCAACCTGTATGCAAACAGCACTTGGCTTTAAGAGCCCTCCTTCACTCCAGATCAATCTTCGGGGTTTATTTGCTTCAAAAACCTCACCTTTCTTTCTTCAGGAAGAGTTATCACTACTTGTTCCCCCCACGTTTTGAAACACTAATGTCCCTACTCATGGGCAAGTGCAGCTCTCACCTGCCCAGACAATAAACAACTATTCTTATTCTTGGTACATGCAAAAGCATATTTAGAGCCTATTGTGAAATAAAAATATTCTTTTCTATATAGGAAAGCACAATTCCTTGGATGATGAGAGACTGAACCTGTATTTCTTATAAAAAAATACACTAAGAACCATATTATGTACTAACACAGTAGAAGGGATGAATGCATTACTTAGTCATTATTGACTTCTGCATAATTAATTACTGCTGTACATCAACTTAGTAATTTTGAGGATTGTAAAAAAATCACAAATATGCCTTTGAGGCTCAACTCAACAAAAAGAGTAAGAAAATAGCGTATGTTTATTCAATGTAACAGCAATTATTTATTTTATGAGTGTGCATACATAAACATAACATTTACAAACTTATTTATATATTTTTATACAGAGATTAAAATACTAACAAATTGCAGGACAGCCAGTGTCCCATTAGGCAGTGAGTACATTACAGGAATTAGAACACAATGTTAAACCACTAACTGTGGCCTTTCTGGCATACTCACCATCCTTACCAGGGTGCCATGATTTGCCAAAAATGGGGAAAAAATTACAGCTGTAATAAATGACCCTGC
Organism: Eurypyga helias; assembly: GCF_000690775.1. Taxonomy (NCBI): domain Eukaryota; kingdom Metazoa; phylum Chordata; class Aves; order Eurypygiformes; family Eurypygidae; genus Eurypyga; species Eurypyga helias. Next base: position 34,884 of record NW_010243137.1, on the reverse strand, counting down.
ACATTATCATATGTACAATCTACACTGCATAGCCTTTACAGTGAGGAAAAAAGTAAAAACCATTTAATGAGCATCTAGCAATCCAAGGAAATTTCCTGATAATTTTACAATTATTCTGATCGGTTAAAATAAAAATTCTCAGCTTACTATATGCAGTCACACTAATAAAATAAACATTGTTGTTTTAAACATACTAAAAAAATGTATTCACTTTATTTTACTAACAAAAGTCTAGCACCTGTCAAGACCCTTAAGACTAGGTTTTATCTAGGATGTATCTAACTTCAAAAATTCTTTTTCACTGCACTTCAGAGAAGGTATAGCATTCAGAATTATACAGAACATTTAACTTCTCATACTTTATAAAAAACGTTGTTGTAGAAGCTACGGCAACTCTTTATAAGTAACATCATTAAAGCACATAAAAATTTTTCATCATCTTTACTGTAAAAACTTTCCACTTTCTGGAAAAAAGTTATTAATTTTGCCTACCTTCATAATAATTCTTCATTCTCTCTCATTCGTATGGTTTTTCTCAGCTCGAAATGTTGAAAAAGCTAGTAACATGCAATTAGCAGCTCACTAAAGAGCACAGTTTGAAAACACATAGTTTAAAAAATCACTGACTACATTTTCTTTGGAATTCACCTATCAACACACAAAGTATAGCAAGGGCAGGATTTTGCCCAACTGAACTGAATTCAATTGAATTAAATTATGAGAGATAGACCTGTAATGAATAAGAGTCTTATGAGATTCTGCCCCACAAAAATGATTCTATCATGATTAAAGCATTCATATTCAATCACTCTATCTTGCATTTTATTAGTTTTCAATCTTGTTCTTTTAACTTGTTACCAGTTTAGTTTACTATAAAATTTATTCATCATCGCTATTTTTCCTCAAGGAAACCTTTGTTATTCTCAACTCAGGTTGTTTCCTTTTGTATTAAAATTCTTAACCCCTGTCAACTGCTTCAATTTAGAAATTATAAGTAATTTATAAAGTTGTTGAACCAACTCAGATCTAGTATTTGAGTGCTCCACATTTAAGACAAATTTACATTGATGTTATTTACCTTTGATGCTCTAAAACAAAAGGCAGTAGATGTTGTATCTGAATTTTCTCTGTCCAACATTACAAGGCCTTCATCTTCATTCAGAGCCAAGTACTTTCCTGTTGTAATATGTCGAAGACGGAAAGGCTGTCCCCATCTGATGTTACTTCCACTCCAGCTAAACATAGGAGGCAACAAAAAATAATTTATGAAGTAAGCAAAACTAGTATTTCTATTTTGAGCTTTAGAGGATGTTCAGAAAATAGAATGTACTATATATGTATATATTCCTTTTTGCTTTTCATTTCAACATTTGCATTAAAACAGATGCAAAGCTATTAATATGTTTGTAAAGGAAACCTTGGAAAGAAGTATAGCTATAATTTTCTTCTTTCTGTACTGACTCTCCTTTTTATTAGGGTGTTGCATAAAGTGTCCATAAAATTCCTACATGTTTCTGAAAATTAATAAAGTGCAAATTAAACTACTGTATTTCAGCTGACTGCCTAAACAAATTAATTAAATCTAATTGGGGACTCAACATTCCAAAGAACGTTCCCACATCTCTGTTAGTTATGAGAGTATTTCATTTGCAATCACAAACACACCGAGAGTGAAACAAACACACAGTTCAGAAGGCCATCAAAATTAAAACATGTATACCCTTATGGTATATTTTGATATTTCACTTGCAACAAGTTAACAGATAACATATCACATAGGAAGGAGAGAGAGTCTAAAAAAACCAAGATACCAACAAGGACATTACTGTTCTGACTTCGACCCATGCTTCTATACTTCCAAGTGAAAACTATGAAATCATGTTGGTTTTTAACAGAAGCAATGTCAAGCAGATATCTCATAGGCAACACTGCTTTTGATATGGAACAAAGAGAAAAAAAAAAGTCTTAGAATACTGACATTCTCCATATGATAGTATCATGGTAGATCACTTTTTGGCTATGAACTTAGTAACGTGTATCATGTAGCAGAATATTACTCATATTACTCATGTTCTGCCTTAAGCGTCTGTAACAACAAATTGCTGTTAACTAACAAGAATTGCTACCAGCAAGTTCAAGCTATCAGTACCTTATTCGAAGGGGTTCTACTCTCCACAAAGACCTTGCTCGAACACAGGCTCCTCCAGTTTCATAAAGTACTTTCCTACAGAAAAGATTCAGAAGATAGTTCTCCTGTGTTTATTTGTACCACACAGTACTTACAACTCACTCCTCTGTAAACTGTATAGGACTCACTTCTCCCAGCTAAACAGATGGAGTTGAATGGAGTTGAAAGAAGATTCCTGTTCATCAGTGAGAGCATGATACACAGTCCGAATGTCCCAGGTAACTTAGGCTATTTCCATTAAGCTATTCTCTTTCAGGGGTTGATAAAATACTTGGCTTTCAAAGTGGCTGAGAAACTTTTGCTGTTACTTAACTGGTCATACAAATACATAATTCATATAGTTTCCCAAGAGATTCATCTAAATTACTGATGCTTTTATACATATAAACACAATATTAAACTAAGTATACATCTCGCATACATTAATGATCATCTGCACAAATATTACATGAGACTTAATTTCCAGAATTACTTCTAATATATTAATTAAAAGACAAAAATGGTGGTGATAAAACAAAAATTTTGTATTTATTACAAAACAGATAAAAGAGAAAACTATATATTACTTTCAGGAAACTCAGAGAAATGAAAAACAGGAAGTGAAAGAATTCAGCCTTTAATATAATCCAGATTTCTTGAATTATTGCCAAGGAGTTAACAGCATGTTTTATTGATGAAACTGACTTTCTACTCAATAATTGAATACAAACTATGGTGGATTAGTCTTGTTCACAAGAACACATGCAAGGAAGTTTTTCATCTTTCAGTATCATCCATGTCTTGTCATCTAAGCAGCAGAATTTGTATAACCTTCCTCATATATAATGACATGTATAGAAAATACAATGGATAATAGGAAAGCTCTTAATCTGAAATACATAGAATAAAAAAAAAAGTTTTTTAAATAATTACTGTATTTGTTACATTCTGCAACAGTAAAAATTAAGGAAATACTACCCTTCTAATCAAATATTTATTTAGCTATAATAATAATTTGGGGAGTTTGATATACACCTTACCTATGTAAAAATATTTTCAGAATCTCTTAATTATGTAAATTTAATTTCTTTTACACATTTTTTGGCTACTGTTGGCAACATTACTGCTGTTGGGAAACTGTATTAGACTGAAGGCCTTGCTTTCACAATGTGACTCCCAATCTGTTCCCCATACTGTACTATGCAAGGGTTTATTGCACCACCATTATACAATAAATTTAAATGTTCTGTTACTGGTAGCAAATGCTCAGTAGATGCTCTAACTGAACAGAAATCCGTTCACATAGCAAACTAGTACTACAGGGTAATGCAATTATTTTTTTGCATGCCTACTTCTTCATTTGAAAGAGTGACATGACAACATCTATGTGTAAACCGTGACTGTGCTCAGAAACTGAGCCCTCCAGGCAGACACCAACAAGAAAATAATTTTCTTAATAATTGTAATATAATGCAGCACATTTCTTTGTGATCTGAAGGAAGAGCAAGAGAGAAGGGTTCAGACATACAAGCAAAATTATTCTAGATGCAAATCAAACTGATACATTAGCTTCTTTTCAAAAGCATAGCAAACTTAGAAAAGTTTGGAAGGGGTGAAGAAAGACTTTTTACTTTCCACTGTTCCTTTTTTAATTAAAATATCTGGAACTGACATCAAACAATAAAAACAGTCAAACTGAAAACACAGAATAATGCAGAATGAAAAATGACAGTATCATAATATGATTAATGTAAAAAAAAAGATCAAATTCTTAGGAAAGGATTTTGTTTACACCTCACAAAAAAAAAAAAAAATTACTGAGTTTCAAATAAAGACCCTCCTTATTATCCATTGTATTTCCTAAATCAATTACATATGAGAAAGTTTAAAGTTTGTATAAATTCTGCTCTTTGGATGATAAGACATGAATGACTACTGAAAGATGAAAAACTTTCTTGCATGTATTTGAACAGGACAAATCCAACCTAGCATGTGCAGGAGCTGGTCCTTCTATTGTACTTAGGTATCTGAAAAAAATATGCATCAAGGTAATTTAAAAACTACCTTCTTACTTTGGCAAACTTGAGAGAATGCTGTACATGCATACATAAAAATGTCACAACGTAGATGATATACAGTCTTCTCTGAATTACAGTAGCATTTTGAAATGCAGAATTTTAATTAGCTTTTTAGATTAAAATTATTTTTAGATTGTCAAATTATTTTCCTTTTCAAGAGTTAACAGGAAAAAAAATCCGTTTAGTATTGCTCTAATGCAGCTATGGGACCTGGAACTCAACTTAGAAAATGCAAGTTGTGTTTTTCTTATGTGAGCAAGTGTTTCTACAACTTTTTTCTATTGAGAACACTTAAGGTTTTAATTTATCTGCTTCTTGATCAATACCAATACATTCCAGGAAGAATCTACATATTAAGTGAAGATTACTGTAGTGTGACAAAATATTTGCATCCAGTATCTTTATGAGGGATTTTCAGATCTACACCAGTACATAATATAGGAGTCACATTTAATAACATACATGAGATTTCATAAGTTTCAAAATGATAGTGCAACATAAGGGTAGGAATCTATCGTTCATAGTAAAAATAGTACATTTCCTACACATCTTGTCTTCTATAATAATGTTCTTGATAGTCCAGAATCAAAATACAAAATGACAACAAAAACCTAGCAATCAATTCATCGTGATTTCCAGACTTTATGAATATGGTCTTGAGAGGTCACTTCCAACCTGGGGTGTTCCATGATCCTGCGCATATACTAAATAGAGAATAGTGCACATACTGAATACACAATAACTCTCTGGAGTTTTTCTTTTCCATTTTCATCCTAGATCCTTTTTGGTTGCATTCACCTTAACTGATGTATGGCAGACTCTAGTGACCTCTTCCTAGCTGAGATTAAAACTAATAATTCATGGTGGTGAGGCACTGAAACAGGTTGTCCAGAGAAGGTGTGGATGTTCCCCCCCATGGAAGTGTTCAAGGCCAGATTGGATGAGGCTTTGAGCAACCTGGTCTAGTGGAAGGTGTCCCTGCCCATGACAGGGTGGGTGGAACTAGGTGTTCTCTAAGGCCCCTTCCAACCTAAACCATTCTATGATTCTATGATTCCATTTTCTTTGACCTCCTTCATTTCTCCTTGGCTCAACTGAACCATTCCTTCACTGAAGGAGTATCATAGATAGGTTCACCTTTTATACTTCTTAAATTCTCTTCTCAAATTAGTACTTGAATTCTCTAACCCTTTTCCAGCTTTTCTTATATGAAACGCTGTGCTAGCATTAGTACTGCTCTTACAGTAACAAAATATCCATCTTATTCTGAGTTTTTGCCAAGACAACCTTTTCAGTAGGTCCATCCCCTGTATTTTCACTTGGCTTGTAATAAAACAACTTAAGATTCTTGGCAGAGAATAGTCACTGTGTTAATTGTTAAGGAGCATTCTCTACAGAAACCTTCATAATATTAAATGTCTGTTCTATGAAAAGGGAAATTATCACTCTTGTCTAAGCTTATTTAATAGTCCTAATAGAATGCATAGAACTGATTAAACAAAGAGCTGGAAATAAACACAACCATTTTTTACAGCTCTTTCTCTTGTTGTTATTGCTATTAATTTCTTTTCATCTACTCGTTTTGTACAATGTAAACATGACTCGTACAATCATGACACAGTACAAACTTGGCCTGATATCTATCATGCAGCTTGCAAATCCAAAAGATACGACAACTCCAAATCATCAGTCTTAGCACTTTGCATCACTCACACATTTGAAAATGTTCAATACAGCATTCACATTATTCTCTTGTTTTAGAAACAGAAATACAAAGATTTCATTAAGAAAAATAAACATTTTAATTTTACCCTTTTATTGTCATAGTTAAAAAAAAAGAAATGAAGCAGTGCCTAAGGCAATAAATATACCCACTAAAGGCACATTAAGAATATCACCATACCAGGCGATAGAATTCCACAAATATTTTTGGTTTTATCCTTATCTGCCTTCTAGGTAAGTAAGAACAATAGCAAAGTACAGCATTTCTGAGCATACTGAAAAGACTCAACACCCATCCTTATTATAACTCGTTGTTTATAAAATTAGTCTGAATATGACATCTGTTTCACACAAGATATCTATATCCTAATATTTTTGCTAGTATTTTTATACAGGGTGTGCACATTTTCATACTCAGTGCAAACTTTGTAACTTTTTTTTCTATACACATATGAAGAAAACAGAAAAAAAAATAATGAAAAAATTATGTTGTCTGACATTCAGTTTGTGTTTTCTTTTGGCTTTCGAGACATTTTTACTCCACAGAAATGCAAAAATGGAAAATTTAGAGCTAAATAATTTATTTAAATTAACTGAATGTTGTTTGTGGTATTCATATGGTCTAAAACATAACTTATTTGCCACAACAGGTGAGGAGATCTTATTTTTTGACTATGATTTTTAATGCTGGGATCTTTGTGTATCAAAATTATTAGCTTGCTATGATTTTGATTATCAGCAAAATGCAAAGTTAAATTCAAATAATAAATCAACATAATATATATCAACTGGAGATTTAAGTTTAATACAAAGTGATTTATTCCACCTAATACGATTTAATTATCTCATTGTATTAATCAAATTTGAGAGAGCAATAACTTTCGAAAAGGTCCAAAATATATAAAATATTAAAATTGTAGAGGCTGAACTTCTTACAACTTTTCTTTTTTAAAACTACCATCTTTCCTCTGCTCATAGTAGTAGACATTAAAGACAGGCTGAAGTCTCAGTGGAAATCAACTACCTGAGTTTCAGCAATAAAAGGCCTCATGACTGATTTTCTGCTTAATAGGTCTCAACTTCCTTAACTTGGAAGTGACATTGTTCCAAAATTGCTATAAAGAGTTTTAAACCTACCTAACCTCAAATTTAACTGACAATCAATAAACTATCTCATTTTTGAGAGAAGGAAATGTGTAAAAATGTACCACCACTTACTTGTGCTGTGAATCATTCTGATCTGTAGATGGAATTGTCAAACACTCATCATGGCCATGGAAAAAACGTACTACATGCCCACCAAGAAGATATCCTGCAGAAACAGCACATTTTCACATTAGTTTAAATATTGATAATATGAAAATGACACCATAAAAAAGTTCAAAATATCTAGGTTAAACCTGTTTTCCAAGTTTTCACTTAAAACTGAAATTAAACAAGAACAAATTTAGTATGACAACATATTATTTTTTAGCACCCTTTTAAGTTACAAATTTCTTCTGAAAATGAAGACAAAAACAAAGCAATCTCTTAACACTTAAAAATCAAATTAGGATTCTGGGACAGAAAAGGAAAATAAAAACTTCTGCAACAATTACCCTGAAAATTGAATGCTTTAGGTAAAAGCCAAATCAAATATGTAATACCACAGTTTCCTCCCCCTTAATACAATTTAAATGTTCTCAATGCAAAATAATTTGATGAGTTCACCTGTTTGTTCTGACATTTATAATTTATGTTAAAATCAAAACTGCGCAGCAGCAGCAGGAGACAGAGGACAGAAGAACACTTAGCAGTTCTGAAGATTAAGTTTAATGGAAGCTAACTTTCCAACCCATTTAACACAGAGACTACAGGTTAAAACCAACCACTTTGCCTCACAGAAAAAATAAAGGAAAAAAATGGTGTAGGAGGAGAATGATTCATTAGACCCTCAGTCCCAACTGTTCTGACCTTGTAAGTGAAATTCATGCCTTTTCAAAGAACAAACACACATTAAGGAGGAAGGGTAGAAGGATACTTTCATACTGAGTGGCCAATTCAATAAAAATCTGTAAATTAGGAAAACCATAACTGGCAATGCTTTGCCCATTAATACAAAGGTCAAAGTAAAGAAAGAATGCAAAAAAAAAAAAAAAGAATTACTTTCCTTATATTTATGTTCCATCAAAACTAATTCAAACATCACAAAAAGTATGTTGTCCAACTTCCACTACAATTTTAGACTCAGGAAATTCTACGTTCTCAGTCTGTCATTTAAACCTGAGCTAGGCTTCTAAGTCTTATGACATATCATCATCCCTTATGTAAATCATTCTGAGAAGTGTATATACAGCTAAACCTAAGTCTAGGTAGTTGGGGAAAAAATGACACACAGAAAACAGAGGATTAGACCAGGTCCCTTCCAACCTCAACCACTCTGATTCTGTAAGCACTTAGGAAATCTAGCTCCCTGATGTTACAGAAATCTAAAATACACCACTGATAATTCATGATCTCTCTGTGTTACTCCTTATGTTTGTCATCTGTTACAAGTTTTTAATTTTACTATAGGATGGCTCTTCTTTTTGCTTGGTTTTGTTTTACCTGTGAAACCGAAGAACATGTGGACTTTTCCAGACTTAACCTCTACTCTATTTATGACCCATGATGGCAAAGGACCAGACAGCTATTTATAAATATACGGCTCCAGCATAATACACTTCTTGCAACAGAAAGCAATCAGAAATCCCATATGCTCTGAAACTGAAAACCTACAAACACTCTGAGACGAGTTTCTTACAGGTCAATGCACAGAAACACTGTGCAATGCTGATTTAAATCACTTGGGGTTAGAAGGACGTGAGCACAGTTCAGATAAGCCTAGTGACTGTTAGTCTTTAGCACCAGGGCAGTCTATTTCTATCAAGACTTAATATAGCTGATCCCAGGGAAATGCAATGTCTCTTTCAGGTCCCTTATATTTCCTTAGAGATCCTATACGTTATTATATCGTGATTAGTTTGTCGGCCAAGTGATACAAAATGATCCTAACTTAAAGATGTTTACCATTCACGAATGTGGAGAGCTGATACTTTGAACATAGAACAGCAGAGGTAAAGCACAATGTTTGTCATGACAGTGTTAATGACCAAGTATGGCATCAAAATAAGGAACAATATTGCATCAATGAGCCTTTCATTATAGAACAAGACATTTCTCAAGCAGAATACAGCGATGCTTCTAAAACTAGTCAAGAATTTAGAAAAATGCTGACCCTGTGGTCTGGGATTTAAGGCTGATTAAGAGGATGTGTTTTACAGAGGTCATTTTCATTGACTCTTAACAATATGGAAGCATGGCTGTGAGACCCAGAAACAATGTTGTGCAAATATCCTTAAAAATCACAACTAAAAGACTGAAATAGGAACGATGAGAAACCTGTTTTCCATTTTGCATACACCTTTATGTCTCTCCTGTTATCTCTGTTACAGGGTGATTGAAAATCTTATACAAAATCTTTCACTGGCCTCAGTTATTCTGCAGCTCCTAATCCCCAAAATTAAACTGAAGATGTTCAAATCATATGTTGCCCTCTCAGTCTTCATTTCTCATACAGCTTTCTATGCTTTGCTGTTCTAAAGTTGCAGCACTTACTTAGTTTCTCCTCAATTAATCTGGCATATGTATCTGCATTTCCCCATTTTCCCTTCTGTTACTCTTCTCTCCTATGCTCATTTTCCTTATTTACCTTAGGCTCTCTGGTTTGATATTCTGAGGGTGGGTTGTTTGGGGGTTTGTTTCACCTTTTATAAAAGCAATACAAAGTTATGTAAAGCACATATATTTTTAAATTAATAAAATTACAAACCTTCTGTAATACTGCTGCCTGAGCATGTAGGATGTACATTCCATAGCGTCTGCATAAAGGAGGCATCCACCTGAATACTTCCATTTGACATGGAGAGATGCTGAAAGAAGATGACAGTAACAGGAAACAGTAATATTTATGCCCTTAAAAGTATTTAGTATATTAAGTTCTCAACAAAATAGAAATCCGCAATAAATATACAAATATTCTTTAAAAATTAGTAGTTATTTGCTTTTTAAAGGAACTCTTTTCTAAATTTAATCAGCAAACTCCAGCTGCAGATTAGAAATCTTTCACCACAGTTACAGAAACAAAAATTTCAAAAAAAGTACACCTCCAGATAGAGGCATGGAAAGAGTATTGTTCTAGAGGGGAAAAGCTTTCACTGAGGAAAAGAAAGTACATTACAACCACACATTATTTCTGAGATTAAAAAAAGGCTCATTCATAAGAATCCCAACCATTTTCCCCAACTCCTCACAGCATTTTGTGTTTTCCCACCACGTGTCCACTTGCTAAACAAACAAACCTACCAGGTATCTTTCAGAGGACACACTGACCAGTATAAGATCATCACCTATTCGAACTTTTTCTCCTTCTGACCTTTGTTTAGAAGCAGGGTGTATTGTCCACCAGCATGCCTCACCTAAAGGACAGAGATATTTATCAAGAGTAAACAAAACAGACAACTCTGAAGAATATTAAGGAAATCTTTATACCACATTGAAAAAACATAATAAAAAATCATGCCTTCTAAGACATTCACCTTATAAAACAACTTCATTCCTCTTTTCAATCCATTTGAAGTATTTTTTTTCCTTGAAACTTTTTGTCAACCAATCTTTGCCATCACTGAAGCTGATATTTCTCTTTTCATGTTTTTTTAACGCAACTTAACCACTTACAAAACACTGCTCAGAACTGCCCTCCTTCTAGGCTCTCACTGCCAGTAAATCACTGAGAGTGACCTCAGTCTTAATTATCACCTTGTGTGTCTTCTGTTGCTTAATGTTCATATTTAATTCACAGTCTTCTGTATCATTTCTACTCTGAGACAGGTTTATGTTGTAGAATGCAGAATTTTGAAACAAATACTCCATACATTTACAATATTGCTACACTACAAATACCAGTTCTTGGAGCAGCTCCATTAGCACTACAGACCATATGATTATAGGAGAGCCAAGCCCAGGGGTGACAACCATGGAACATTTCCTACACATTAAATATAAATTCCAGATTACTTTATACATGCACACCTCAATTCTGGGAATGTTACCTAATTCATTCCGCATTTTCACATGCTTCAGGGTTAAGGTAAGACCCTGAAGAAAATTAGTTGAATAGAGCTTTCTCACTGGGCAATGCAAAGTGGGAAAAAATTAAACAAAGGCAAAATTGACAGCATAAGGAAAAGCAGAAAAATCTGTTTGATCAACTAAGAAATTTCATATAAAACCTCCTTAAAACAAAACTTAAAGTTTATGAAACTAATTATAAAGAAAACAATAAATGTTACATCCCTAAAAGTGTAAAGTGCCAAATCTTTAAAAGAGAATAATTTAAATTATCCAGTGGCTTTTCACTCAATACCTGCAAGGTGAAGAATACTTCCTGCAGTCGAAATTGATTCAGTAGGACCGTTTCATGGGTGGGGGAGTAGGGCAAGGGGAATTGATATTATGGTGTTCAGTTTATGAAGTTTACAAGCATGCAGTACTCAAAATTCTCTGTGGAGAAACACAACTAAGCATTCCTTTTGTGTTGCTTTTTTGTCTTACCTATGTGTACAAGGGTCTTTTCGTATATGTACAGTTAAGCAAGTATCAATATGAGACAACTAGAGATATCTGTTACAAAACCTCATGGGCACAAGCAGACACATGCACAATAACTCTGAAAAAAACCTAAAAAATCATGACAGATTTCACTGAAACTATTTTCAGAGATAGAACACATACATTCCTTTTATCAACATGCCTAAAGAAAATGGTTTCCATCTAAGGCAGAAACCAAAGGTATAATCAAGTAACAGGTTGCTAGTATCTGCACAAGATCATCTTCTGTATAGCTACAAACAACTGAAAGACAAACTTCACTCATTCCAAACAGGTCATGTAGGAGACCTTACAGCACCTTCAGGGGGATCTGAAGGGGCCTACAAGAAAGCCAGAGGAAGACTTTTTACAAGGGCCTCAAGTGACAGAACAAGGGGTAATGGGTTTAAATTGAAAGCAGGTAGATTTAGATTGGACATCAGGAAGAAGTTCTTCCCGGAGAGAGTGGTGAGGCACTGGAACAGGTTGCCCAGAGAAGCTGTGGATGCCCCATCCCTGGCAGTGTTCAAGACCAGGTTGGATGAGGCTTTGAGCAACCTGGTGTAGTGGAAGGTGTCCCTGCCCATGGCAGGGGGGTTGGAACTAGATGGTCTTTAAGTCCCGTCCAACCCATACCGTTCTGTGGTTCTATGATAATGTCACCTGAAAAGGAAGTTTCAAAAATCATGGTTCACAAACAGTTAGCACCTACATTGGCAGTGCCTTTTCATCTCCAACTAGTCTATTTTGATTTTAATTTATTTTCAAAATAAAGAAGAAACTACAGGAAGCACAGCTTTATATTAATACAACTGGCATTTCTTTATTTGAAGCTTCACAATAATGTGGTGTGTGTACAAGTACTTAAATTTCCCCTTCAAAGTATATATCTGGACCTGGGCAGTACAGGGTGACCCGTTATTTTCTGATGAGTACTCATCACTTTCAGTAACCATTTACACTATATACAGCAGCACATAAACTTATTTGTGGCTCTCTTTGGCTGAGCTGCTTTTAAATTCATTTAACATAGCTCCCCATGGCATCTCCTAATTTATATGTGATTTCATGAAAGAATAACTCTTTTACTATATTTCTGTCAGCAGCACTGTTACTGGCAGTACTCCCAGAAATCTATTAATTAGATTTTAAAGCTTTCTCGTCATTTCTTGTTTGTGTCATATCTCTTCCACTCTGTTCCACTATTATTTTTCTCCATTTTATACTTTTATTTTTCTTCTAGCAATGTGTTGATTGCATTTGCTTTGTTTACTTGCATTACAAGTTGCCCATTTCTTTTGTTGCCTGGTTACAATGTATATTGTGAATGCACTGATATATTGCTTTTCGATATCCCAATTCTATTGAAAGTGTCAAACCATACAAATAGAAAACAAATGCATCAGATTTATTTTATTAAACAATTTTTTTACTTTGACCATTATCATCACTATTACTGCAGCTGTGGTAGCTCAGTTTTATTGCAAGACATGCACATTCTTAACAGATTTACCAAAAGTTATCTGTTTTGACAGACATTGTTTACGTCAATTATCTTACTTCTATGAACACATAAACGTGACATTCATAAGCTTACAGCACCATTAATCCCAATGCCTCTTCTAAAACCAGAAATGTGTGACACTTTTCCCTTCAAACATAACTTGCCATACCTGCTGCATTTTCTCGTAGTCCCACATCAAATGCAAGTTTATCTGTCTGGGATCTTGATGATGTTAAACATGTCAAATACTGCAGAACAGTGAAGTTATTGAAAACGAAAGAAAAGCAACAGTATTTATTAACACACATGCTAAGTTAATACATTCACATTACTCCATCTTACTATCAGCATGACAGTTAAACATGATATTTGCATACAAGCTCTTCCTGACTCTAAAACATCAAAATCCTTTCCCCCTTCAGCACATATTCCTCTGTGAAATTCAGTTCCTACCTTCCAAAATTGCACATAGTTCATCAGACAGAAACAGGCAAATGTCTTATCACAGCAACACTGTAATAAGTTTGCTTCATGAAAACACAGCAAATATACCAAAAGGCAGTAATCGTACTTGCAACTCCGGTGTATCAAGGCAACTACAATTTGTATGGTTCATAAGCATATGTAACAGAGTTTAAAGACTAACACAGAGTCTTCCAGTACAGCAAAAAGGAGGGAAGATGTTCTCTTGACTTCTTATTTCTTCAACCTCCTATTAGGTACACTTGAACAGGTACTAATAAGTAAAGATCCAAAACAGTTAAAATTTTCTAGTTGTACAATATATTGAACCAAAATTTATACAAGGCAACCTGAAGATAGCATGTTTTTGGACACAGTTTCTAAAAGCTATGGGATGTTAACGGAACACCTTCCCTTATAAAATATGATGGAAAAAATAACAAGTTAACAAGTCACAAGAAATTTATTTGCAATAGCAGCAATTTCCTAATAGAATTATCATTAAAATGGATTCCTTAAGGACACAGAAATATTCTGTGGTTAAAGTAGCTTTTCAGCTACATTTCTGAGTGAAATGAATTGAAGAATCTGAATTTCAAATATAAGGGCACCTTCCACTGTGTTAAGATACCATAAGCTATTCAGATCTTTTATCTACTGTAGAAGAGAACTTAGAAAGAACATTCTTCCAAATTTACATATCTTTTATTTTGATAAAAAGACATTTATTTGACCTTCACGTTACTCATTCTGTGCAAGTGCTCTTTCACTTACCATTTCACTAAACGAATGTCGAAGTAGTATAGCATGGCCATACAGCAGGGTCCTGTGACCACCCCCTTGTGCTGCCTACAGAACATGACGGAGAAGGTCAGAACTCCACTGCACAGCATGGACTATGATCAGAATTATGCAACAGGAAGAGCTACTACAGTTCAAGTAATAAGTGCAAATATTCAAGCAAGTTACGAAATGTATATGCTGGGCAAAAATCATAATAATGAAGTAGCTACTGCAATAGCCAAATATCTGCCACGGGAACAAATGTTCTTGGTCAAAGACTCTTATTTGTGAACTAGTTTTTATTATAATTGAGTAAAAATACAACATTTAAAGCAAAAGTTTTAATTTTAGTAAGATACTACTTACCTTTCTTATAAACTTCTCAGAGGCATTAAAAAAAATAAAATAAAATAAGCATATATACACATACTGATACCTGAAAGAGGAAAAACACACCTATTGCCCGGAACAGTTTAAGCATACTAAGGTTATCTATTTGCTAGGATTAATGTTATCTTAAGCATTTATCAGAGTCATTAAAGTAACTGCAACCGTAATTTCAACCAAGCACAGTTATTCATTTTGAATATGGAGATTTATGACAAGACCAGGGAGAGGCAAAACTGGATTTTCCATAGGCTTCCTTTAGAGAATTTAAGACACATATTTTGAGTTTCTTTTGGTGACGAGAAGAAAATTAATCACAAGGGTAGAATCTTAACAAGACAGTTACCTATGGAACAACAGACAACAGCCTTTTTCTGCATCCATTTCCTAGCTATTCATAAATAACAAGCCTATGCAAATTTAAATAAATAATGTGAACAAGAAATTAAATTCTCGATTTATCGTGGTGCTTTCCACTGAAACTAAGATTTTTTTTTTTTTCCCCTCAGTCCAGATCATAACATTTGCACCTGGTAAGTCTTGAGTACTAACAAAAGGTCTAATATAAGGATCCTGAGAGCAAGTTAGAAATGGTTGATTTAAGCATATCTAACTTCTCCCTAATTGCTTGATTCTGTTCTCACACACACACAGAGCTGGTTTTCCGTTTGAAACAGCATTTATTTTATGGTCTTCTTGTTTCAGGTATATTTAGGCAATTATTAAAAATGAAAGATGATTCCCCAAAATATAATTTTAGAACAGGGATCAGCTGTAGTACATTACACATTGCTACAAAGGACTGCCTTTGAGATCAGTTATTTTCCTTGGGTTCAAGATAATTAAAGGTAAATAAAAGCTATACATGTGTAGGCAAATGATTTTTCACTCTGTGACAATACATTAGTTAAATTGCCAACTTGGTCAATAGGTTTACAAGCTATGTACAGCTTGTGTTCTACAGAACCCCAGTATAGAAGATATCAAGCTGAGGAAATTACTATATTCTGTAGCTCAACATATAGAATAGTTAATACTAGTTCAAATTATTAAAAATGAAACGTTATGTGTCCAAACAGAAGGAGTAAATATCTAAAAGCAATTCAGCAGAGGCTTTTTATTACAACTGCAATAAAATAAAAATCCTACTTATAATTGTCTAGTTAAAAACAAAGATGTCGGCAAATACGGATTTGGAACCTGGTTACACTGGAACTTAATGCAGTGAACAGATAGTGGAGAGTCATATAATTTTATGCAGAATTAAAAGAGCATAAAACAGTAAGAAGACTCCCTCTATGTTTGTATACATACATGTATACATGAATATGTTTTACATACTTTGGTGCTACATGTCCTGAGCATATGTATCTCCTAATTGAATTGGTAAGATTTCCACACATAAAATACAACAGAATCCAGCTTACAGAGGCCAAAAAAAAAAAAAAAAAAAATTCTTTAATGGAATTAAAGGTAGGTACTGAATATGGTATTATAAAATTGTGAAAGCATAAACCTGTAAACTTTCACTCTGTCTTGTAAGTCACTTTTAATTAGCAACCTTCTCTTCCCTTTTTTAAAATCTAAATTCTGCAGCCATGTTATTCAGATAAAAACAAACCCTAGCTTTCAGTCATTTAATATTTACTGATCTGCATGAAATCATGAGTTTTAACCTAGAAGCATTCTAAACATCTTCATAGTTTCATATAGTTCAGAATTTATCTTGCAAGATGAAATTTCTTCTTTCAGAAATAAGAGACTCCATATCTCACCTTGATTGATTGCAGCAATTAATTTGGGGGGAAAAAAAAAAAGTTTCATCACCAGTGGTTTGTTTCTTTGGGATTATATAAAGCTTTACAGATTGTTTGATTTTAAATGAAAATTTTATAAAATAAGATACATATTTGACCCTTTTTTATTCTGAAAATTAAAAATGTTGCCAAAACCATCCTTATTAGCTACAGTGTACTGTTTATTAGAAGTTTCAATAAGCAATCATTGCACACGTAGTCACAGGTAGGGTTACATTTAGATTTCCTACAAAAAACGAGACTCACTACTGGATAACAAATGCTTTAGTCCCTTGATGCATCTGATTTACAAATACATAAAATTGAAAAGTCTTTTAGAATAGTTTCTTGTTGTAGAACAATAAAGAGACTCCAGAATGAATGGCAATTTATAATTTAAGAGCAAAAAATATAAAAATATATTCTTCAGTCATTTTCATCTTTAGAAAAATAATACATAATTTGGAATGTATCAGTTCTGCATAGACGGATATCTCATTCAAAAATTAAGGCTTAAGTAAATAAAACACCTTTTTGAATCTCCTTTCTAGGATACTTACTTAAATCATAAAATTACCCTTCTCCCACATATTATTCTACTTTATTTTCTAGGATTGTACTAAAAAAAGAACAAAATACTAAAACTGCATGAATAGTATATGAATTCCAAAAAGAAATCAAAATAAATCTGTCACCAGGAAACAAATTCAGCATAAATTTCTATTTGGAAAAAAAAATATATATAATGAAATATCACCTTTAAGCAAATTTATTTAGATAATACTGACACTATTTGTAATTTTATGTTTGGTTTCTTCCTCAGATATCCATTTTTCCCTTATAGTGTTAACTCTGTGTAAGTACAATAAAAGAAAAACTACACCTCAAAGGAAATATTAGTTTTCTGGTTCTACATAAAATAAAACCCAAAACTGACAGACTACCTAGCTCTGCAGATTATTTACATCATAATTAATTGTCATTTAGTCTCATAAAACATGTAAAGCCATGGAGTTTTATGATGGTCTGCTCCTAAGAGAAGTCAAATTCAATTCAGCTGAAATTGGAGAGTTAGGGTCATAGCAATCAAATTAAGGTAACTCTTTCTCCCAGACTTTTGGATATGCTGGGAAATCAATTAAAGCACAGCATCATAGAAGATAATAGCAAGCTGATCTCATCAGGCAGCAAAAATCTGAGAGGTATGGCAAACATCGATACACTGAGGCTGCATGCAACAAATCCAATAGTTCAGTTAACTTCCAGGCACATACATGTGACTGTTACCAAATTTAACTTTAAGTGATAGAGAAATGCAAAATATTTTAATTAACACAAGTTTTGTGGTTTTCATGGTGTCAGAAAGCAATTATGGAATCTGTCGTAACAAATAAAGATTGTAAAGTTTTATTTAACATTAATTTATTAATAATACTTCAACCGATACATTTAGAAGTGGCATTCCCAGTTCAGATTTCAGTTGTTCACTGAATATAAGAAAACAATAAAGGTGATGTCACACTTTATTTTAAATTCCTAAAACTTATGGACATGGATAAAACAGAGCACTGACCAACAGAGTGGAGACCACAGTTCAATTTCATTTACTTTCAAAGAAACATAAACTCTAAGTATATAGAACTAGACAATTTACCTAAATTACCTACTTATAAGTGATTCACAGGTGCAACAGCAAGTGTAACTTCTAAAACTTCCCGAAGTATTAGTGTGCAGATGAGAGGTAAGTTTATCTCATCGCAAAAACTAGCAACGCAGTTCAGCTGATCATTGAAAATGATCACTGTTCATACAGAGCATTGAAATACAGGGAAATCTACCTGGGGTTTGGATTAGGCTTAATTTTTACTTACATTACCATCAGACTTCTGCCAAACAAATAGCAGAATTTCAATTAAAAATACAGTTCTTAAATAACTTTGTCAATAATAAATAATGTAAAATAAAATTGATGGGTTTTTTTGGCAGCCTGACCACTCCAGTGGGGAAGTTCTCTTTCAGTCAGTCTTCATATATCTTAGATTGAAGTGGTAATTCAGTTCAAGATTTAGTAATATTAAATGCAAGCATAACATTTCACTTTACTGAAAAGTTGTTTTACACTATACTGTAAGCATTCCAGTAAGTACGCTTGTGCTAATACAGTAAAAGATTAAGAAACCCAAAGAAGAGAATTTTGAAATAACTATTTCTATCCAGCAGTTCTTGCTTGTTACCACAAATTAAATAGCTTGAAATTATACTGAAACAGCTTAGTTACACAACTACAAAGAAGGGTACCATATTTTTATATCTGAACCAAAATAGATTTAAATTTGTCACTTTGTTTCATTGCTAGGACTTAATTTCTAGCTGTTAATTTCATGTGAGGATAAATCAAATTAAATCCGAATACCTGAAATACTTTCTTAGCTTGGTGAAATGGGATAAAATATTTACATGATGAGAAAGTTATTTGGCTTTCCTGATTAATAAATTGCACTACAATACAATAATGCTTTTATGGCAATGATTATGTTTCAGAAAATATCTATCTCATATACACTCCTCAAGTTCATAAGAGGCAGGCTCAGTCCAAGGGTCCAATCTCTGAAAGTCATGTTTTTGGTATTTGCAAATATTTTGAAAGACTAACTGCACCTGCTCCTCAATGCTTCAGAGAAATGGATATGATTATAGTATTGGAGCAGTAATGTCCCAGGAAAACAGTAAAACTGAATAATCTCCTGACATGAGGTGTCTCTCCTAGAAAATCCTGAATTAAGGAAAGAAATTACAATAGGCCATATTCGAAAATTTAATACTCTTTGATGTCAATTTACTTACCCCTTCACTAGCATTATCCCCTGTGTTTGCCAGCATTTCTTGAAGAGCTCTGACAGAGAGGGACTGTTCAAGGACAAAATTACAGATGCAAAGGTCTGGAGGAACATACTGTAAAAATAAATCAAATAGTGTAAAAACAGATCAGCAGAGCAAGTGAAACAGGATGGAAAGGGTGTTTGAACACACATGTATTTTAATTCTAAAATCCATACTCAATGTTTAATCATTTGAGATACACACTATTTCCCTGTATGAAAATAATATAAATCCATGCTTCATAACTTGTTAGCACACTGACTTTACTTTTTCTAGAGTTGTATCCATCACAGAAAAATAAAATCTCCTGGTTCAAAAGTGATTATTTTTTCTCTACATGTTATTGCTTTCCTGCCTTTTAGAATTACACCATGAACATTTTATTTGTTCTCCAATGTCATTGACAAAACAGAAGAGAAGGTGTATGGTCTTACTTGACATACAAGGCTGACATTCTGACCATATTTGTAGCTGTCACTAAATGGCAAAGATTCAGAATCCTACAATATAATAATATGAACTATTTTAGGAGCTCTCATTTGCTGGATCAATATGCCTGCTGGTTTTGAAACATTAAACTTATATTCACTTAAAGAACAACAGACTTTTTTCAATTTGTTGGCATTAATGTGTCCAATGAAAGATGATTCCAAGAAAAATAATGTCAAGGGGAATCATCAATGCATATAAATACATAGCAGGAGAGTATAAAGAAGATAGAGTCAGGCTCTATGCAGTGATATCCAATGAAAAGGCAAGAAGAAATTTACACAAATTGAAATACAGGAAATTCTATTTAAACAGGAGGAAAAAAAGAAACTTTTTTACTCTGAGCATGGTAAACACTGGATCAGATTACCCAGAGAGATTGTGAAGTCTCCTCCTTGGAGTTATTCAAACCCTGACTGGTCAATGTCAGCAATTCATTCGCTCTGGCAGAACCTACTCTGAGCAGGTTGTACTTGATGATCTTCACAGGTCCTCTCCAACCTCAAGAATTCAGTATTCTGTGGTTTATGATACAGATCATGACTGTGAATGAGTTTTAAAGCGGGGTTAACACACTCCTTTTTTAAATCAGTGTGACAGGGCGGAATATAGTTCTTTATAATGCTTACTTTTAACTCAGTGGTCAAAAGGGAAATGATACAATTTAAAAGATTTCTAAACTTGCTGAAGTCTTTATACCAAGATAATCAAATACAATATTTGAATTCATAGAATCACAGAATGGGTTGGGTTGGAAGGGACCTTAAAGATCATCTAGTTCCAACCCCCCTGCCATGGGCAGGGACACCTTCCACTAGACCAGGTTGCTCAGATCCTCATCCAGCCTGGCCTTGAACACAGCCAGAGATGGAGCATCCACCACAATTCCCACCCTTTGATCTCTACTATAGATTAATTAGTGTGTGTGTGTGTTTTCAAACAGATTTTGTGAGAGATTTTTAGGCCAAATACTTGACACTGAAATTGCATACATTACAGATATATGCATAATTGTTTCATACATGTGAAACAATTTGGGTAAAGTGAACTCTTGAAACTTTCTTATGCAACTAAATAATTATAAATAGTAAAAAAAAAAATCACAATTTCATTAACTGCAAGAGGAATAACTTGAACTGTAATACTTGATGTCACTCATCTCCACTATTGGGTTCTATTTATTTTTAGTATTTATTAACTGCTTCTGTGTACATATGGAAGTAAACTGGAAGTTTACGCTTTAGTATGTTATGTTCAAGGCCTCTCATATAACTACACATAGAAGATAATGTCATTTCTCAGTGAAATAAATCACAGATGAAACTAGGTTAGATTTGTGTCTCATATTTGTTAGTTAAGTCTGGAAAGAATATTTTATTGCTATGAAGAGTAATACTTCACCCATTACTCTCTTAATTGCACCTAGCAAGTGAATAAGCCACATCATTATTAAGGGGAAAAAAAAAATCAAACAAAAAAACCCAGCAATTTTTCTGTTGTCATCCTGTGGCAGCTTTCAGATTATGGAGCATCCAGATTTTCTGAGTATGAGTTAAACCACACTGTACTTGAAGTACATTTGAATTAAAACAAACAAACAAACAAAAACCCAACAACAATACTCTCTATAATATCTTTCTACATTCAACATGAAACCACTTCAGAAACTAAATTGGAATTTTATCTGAGAAAAAATAACATAGCTAGTAATGTAGTTTTAATCTACATCACAATACCTCTGGAACATAATGACTCTCCAAACTGAATATGGCATAACCAGTATGTTCCAACACCTAGCAATTGAATAAAGAACACCCATCCATTTCACTGCCCACTGATCTTGTGACACATCGGCTGCATTTCAATCTGAAATTGTTGAAGCCCTTACTTTAGTGTTGTAGTAAGGAAAGGCTCACTCTAAACCAACGTACTCTTAGTCACAGTTTGTATAAAATGTACATCTTAGGTTAACACAATTTTTCACTTCTTATTCTTTTTCATAGAGTGTGGAGCATTCAGCTTTATTCAAGAATGTTGACACTGAGAACTATGAAATTAATACTTTTTGCACTCATGACTTAGAGCAGCTAACTCCTCTTTCAATTTCGCAGTGTTACACAGTAAGTTATGTATATGTGGAATATATGCATGCTATCATATACCCCATTTTGGTGGTTAGATGGTAACAAATTCCTTTTTAAATTCCACTGACGTGAGAAATACCAATGAAGGGTATTTTATGTGGAGGCTACATGACGTAAGTAGAAACTGACCTCCTTAATGAATCTAGATTGCTTCCTTTATTTAAAATATATATATATATCTTGTGTGCGTGTTTTCAAACAGAAATATACAGGTGGTAGATATATATACACCACCATCACGCCCTCCCTATTGAATCTGTAAAGACTCATTTGTTTTCTGGTCTTTTTGCAAATTATACTGTTTCATATTCAACAATTTCTGTGTGGCACACCATTTTATACCCTTAATAATTACACAGCTAAAAAAAACTTTAATAAAAACTCCATTGTCTGCAAATCTATGATTTTTTCCCCCAATTCTGAGTGATGTTCTGTTGAGATGGAATCCTCCCCTCTACTCCCTCCCTCCCCCAAAAAAAGAAGAAAAAAAAATATTCTGATAAGGGATGTTTAGTGAAGCAAGAACACTAAGAGATGACAGCTACACATACAAGATGGGGAAATATTCATGTCAGGAGTTGAAATGTTGAAATGAAAACCAAAATCTGTCCAGGTTTTAAGTTAAAGTAACAGTAGGCATAGGTATTTACTCCCCTTCTGGCTATGGGAAGTCAGAATGAACACACAGAAGTAAGACAATATTATTTTCAAGAATCATCAGTAAAGGAAAAAAATCAGATGAATAATAAAGTATTTTATTTTACAGGCATTTAAAGATATGCCAAGCAAGCATTACTGTAAGTGAATTTGTGTGGCAGAGTAAGTAGATTGACAAGAAATAAAATAAAAGAAAACAGGAATTTGGAATAAATAGTTCTTCAAAGTCAATGAGAGATTTTGGGAGTTCTTCCAGCACCCCTCTACGCAGTCTTGTCTGTGCATATAGGAAGATAAATAAAAAGACAAATTCAGTAGAGGAAACCTACACAAATCTGGAAAGTAAAACTTAAGAAACAATTGACAGTTCTACCCTGCTCTTTTTATAAGCAGAAAATGTTTATTTTTGAGATTATTTCCAAACAGGTCTTTCATATAGAATTACCAGTTTTCCATCAGCACACTCATGACAGTGAATATACCTCATTTTTCTGAGAGAGGTTTAAAGATAAATAAAACTAGCTACTGAACTGGAAATGTTCAATAGATCTGCAAAAAACCTGAGCCTTAAAATAATTCTATTTTCTCACAGAAATGAATCAGAATCTGGGTCATATTACTTTATTTTCATCTAAATTGATTGCTGGAGGAAGAGCAGAGAGCAGGTAAAGTATATTAATAGGTCAAAGCTGATAGGAGAGGTGACATAAAGAAACAGATACAAGCTACACAGCAGCTAGAGAGTAGCAACACAAGAAGTTATAGAAAAAATGAAGACCTACAGCAATGAAAAGGGGCCATGCATTGTAATAAATTTAAAATTATAATCTATCAGTATGTAGGATTTCCTTCTCAAACAGCTCAACATACTTAATAGAAAAGTACAGAATAGTATAGGAAGCCACCATTTTCACAGACTTCTGACTGACCACAGACACACCCATCTGTCTTAGTTTTCCATTTAAAAGAGACACTGGAGAAGAATTTTCTTCTGTAAGATACACTGTGATTTACTAATAAAATTTAGTATTTTCCCAATTCAGTATTATTTATTAACATTGGAAAATAAGGCCAGAAGGATAACAAATGCTAGGGCCACACCTGGGGTACTGTGCCCACATCTGGGCTCCCCATTACAAAAGTGATATGAAGCTACTGGAGAGAGTCCAGCAAAGGGCCACTAAGGTGATGAAGGGCCTGGAGTACCTCTCATATAAGAAAAAGATGAGATAATGATCAACGTCTGCAAATACTTGAAGTGACAGTGCAAAGATGATAGAGCCAGGCTCTTCTCAGTGGAGTCCAGTGACAGGACGAGCCAACGAGCACACACTGAAACACAGGAGGTTCCTTGTGAATCTCAGGAAACACTTTTTCACAGTGAGGGTGCCTGTGCACTGGCATAGGTTGTCCAGAGACGTTGTGGGGTCTCCCTCCTTAGAGATACTCAAAAAGCATCTGGACATGGTCCTGGGCAACCTGTTCTAGGTGGTCCTGCTTCAGCAGGGGGCTGGACAAGATGGCCTCCAGGGGTGCCTTCCAACCTTCGGCATTCTGTGGTTCTGTGAAATGTAAACTGCAATGAGGTTTCTAACACCTGGCTTCTACATACAACCACAAGGTGGGTAATACACTGACTCAAATGACAGTTAATACTGGACAAAACATTCTTCCAAGCACGTTCTGATGAAGACAGCTTCATATTAAAAGATTTCAAGGAAGTATTTTCTACATCAAAAAGGCAGGTGACTGTGGAGGGAGAACTGAGGTAAGTTATATGCTGACATTTAAACTTCTCATCAGTTTTATGTCTATTTTGTCATCCTACTAT
The DNA here is from genome assembly GCF_000690775.1 of Eurypyga helias. Lineage (NCBI taxonomy): Eukaryota > Metazoa > Chordata > Aves > Eurypygiformes > Eurypygidae > Eurypyga > Eurypyga helias. Next base: position 10,317 of record NW_010243137.1, on the reverse strand, counting down.
TATTTCAATATGCAATAATTATTATTTATTATAAAAATAATAGCTGAGCAAATAGCTGTAGGGCAGGTTTAACCATTTTATATATATGTTGAGGTTGTGCTGGGTTGCATAGGAGAAAATGGAGGCCCACAAAATAGCTAATACAACCCAGTTCCCACATGACACTTGGAATGCAATTCCATCTTCTGGATTCCTCCTAACATGAAATTCTTGCAGGCAATACACTTACTAACTGAATATTTGCCCACAGCTTCTGGCTTGCAGTGTAAAAAACACTGACAAAAGCTGATGCAGGTTCCTGATTTACTAGGTTTACTTTTATCAGACCTGTAAACTATTGCATTCTGTCATTAGGACAGAAATCTTACGTTAATCAGTTATACGTCTCTTCAGGCATATAAGTTTACTTGACAATTTTGCTACTACAAGAGGTGCTACTATATTGCAATTACTTTTGAGGTATGTTTTTTCTTAGGTATTGCTAGAAGCTAGCCTTACTGCACTAGACTATCAGCTTTGAAATACATCATCTTTTGAAGTATGACTTTAATACCAGGGAAAACAGCAGTGAAGTAACTTAATCACATCACATTTTTTTAATAACTCTGCTATTTCTTGTTTAGTTTAAAAAAAATGTAATTTTCCACCTCTAGTTAACTGGATTTTTTGCCTTACATTTTAAATATCAAAAATAATTTAGGTAAACATCTTATGATAATTCAGAAAGGAGCCATATAAACATGAGGAACATAATTTCATACTACTGAATTAATGCAAAAGTGCCTTTAAATTATGCATTTAAAATCCAGTCGCCATAATATAAATTAATAGCAAACCAACACTGTAATAGTTCTAACTAATAAATTATAAAGAAATAACATGCAAGTTGCTTATGGATTTATAGTAAAATTTGAACAGAAACATCTTCAGCATATCACAAAAATTACCAAAACAGCCAATAGCCAACCACACAAATCCCATTTTTTAATCTTTAAATTTCTAAGAACTCTTTTTTTAAAAAAATGCACCTTGTCTTTCCTTGCCTCACTTTTCTTCTAGCTAATTCTAACTTCTGACTTTTAGTATGTACAACTCAGATAAAAAAATTAATAATGAACTTACACTTTTTCATTCTGGAATTAACAGACATGCTGAGATTTTTTCCTGTCTATCTTGCTATGTTTTCCAGAATGATTTGAATGGAAAAGCATTTCTTTCCTTGGTTTAACAATATTTAGCCATTTTCATTTCAACATAAATTTTGATGAGTGAAGAAGCTGTCATATGTACTGAAAATAGATTTTGGCTTTGGTAGAGTGTCCAGTGGAGAAAAGAAGATAGTAGAAGGCATTACTGTTATTATCTGCTCTGGACTTCTGTTGATAAACATGCCTTGAATCTTCTTTAATGCAATTTCTTCTTAATGCACAGAAGAAATCTAGCTTTATAAATTTCCATGGATAAGGAAGGAATAAGGGATCCATCACAGGTAAAAACAAAAACAACAACAAAAAAAAACCCCACAACACATTTTAACAGGGAAGAGAGTCTTCTGCTCTCTAAATTCAAAGGACTTCCATTTTAACATTTCCATTTTAGAAGCTTAATGGGCAGTGTTGTTACTTGTCTTTTTTAACCCAAACAGACTGTGTCCTCCTCCAGTCTTGATTCTCATAGCACTTCCTGAAGCAATCTCCATTGTATTGTCATTCTTATGAATTTTAATGCCATGACTGTACTCTCTATTCCAGCAGCCAAAAAAACCCCAAAAAACCCCAACCAACCAACAAATCAACCAACTATACAACAAACAAAAATTTGCTGAGCATTACAACTTCCCATCTCCTATCAAGTTTCTTTTGATTATAATTCTGAAGACCATGCTAGATCTCTTGAGTACATCATCACTCAGGGAGCTTATGACTGTATAACACCCACCATGACCTCCCCATTCCTTACAGGGGACAAGAATGTTTTCCCATATTGTAAGCATATTTACACTCTCAGTTGTAAGACTTTACATTGGCAGTACTGAAATATACCTCTACCTTCTATTGATATACAAGGCACTGAAGATCTTCCTCTGTGTGGCATGACTTCACCAATGGCCACTTACCCAATGCTTTTATCACGGGAAAAAACTGCATATGTTAATTTAAATGAGGCCTTCATTGACAAATACAAAATAGTAACACATCTAGTCAATAACTATTTTTTAGTCCACTGGGTGTGTGCCATTTTGGTTTTCTTTTTCTTATTTCATAATCAAAGTTTGTTCCAAATGTAAATGAAGGTAAGCTTCATTGCTAAGTGTTCTTGGTAAGTATTGTACTCTCTAATCATCCATTCTACACTTCTTATTTTTCAAACAGTTATATTTACATCTCTCCAAAATTCTTCATTATTCTCAGTCGAGACCAGCTGTTCAGGAGCTGCTGAACTGCTGGTCTGAAAGCTCCTCAGGAGACTCTTTAAGCAGTTTCATATAAGTTTTCTGAACCTCTTAATTTTAAACACACTTCAGAAGCTTCTGTAGTACTACCTGCTACTAAGACATGAAATCTAAGGTAGATCTATGGCATCCTACAGTAATGCATACCATTCCCCTTTTTCTTAAGATGAGCAGCATGCTGTCTTACAGATTGAGATAGTCATTATCAGTAAGAGACAGACCACAATGCAGTTCACCTGTTGATTAATAAAATATTCCCAATCTCTGCTGAAGATTTAAAAATACTTGAAAACACATGTGTAAAAGCTAACTGCCTTTACTTAAGCATGTGAAATGATTATTGCTGATTTGTACAGTACACCAGAGATAAATTATGTGACTGAACTCCTGGAATGCAAAGAAATGCAAATTTAGAAGCAGCATTTTTTTTTACATTAGAGATTAACAAGGACCTGTCCTACTACACAAACACCACTGATGTAACATGGTCGTAATACCTAGTCTAAAAATAGGACACATGGCAACATTTCAAGAGAAGAGATACAAAGACCCCACTACAGAAATCACAAGGAGAAATATATTATCAAGAAGAGGAAAGAAATAAAGACACAAAACAAAGAAAAAGAAAATGATGCAGAGAGAACAAAAAAGAGAGGGAGGAGGTCCTTCTCCATTTGTCTTTATTCATAACATTCTACTCCAGTACAGGCCTATATTTTAATCTCTTCTGTCTTCTCTTGAGCTGTTCTTACTCCTCTGTTTTCTTTTATTTTTAATTCACAGCTCTCTAGCTTCTTTTTTTTCCCCCATTTGTCACTTGTTATCTTTAAAACTTTTCAATTCATCTTTCTGATTAATCAACAGAGTTAGAAACAACACTTGACACCAGTAACTAACAGGTGACAATGCTTCTAAAATTATCAATCGGTTATATGAAGACATTTGAACCTACAGCAGTAATAGAAATATGGTTTTTAGTGAACTTTGTTATCTTAAAACAGTCTGGACATGTAGTCTTGAAAAAGTATGTCAGTTACAGAAATTATTTTAAACAGTTAAAGAATAGAGGCTTTTCACTGTTACCAGGTATACCTCAAAGTATATTTAGAATTTCTAAGAAATCTCATGTTGCAGCTGCAGAAAGAAAAGCATACAAAAGTTGCATCTAGCATGACATTAAAGAAACCATAATTAAATGAATCTGTGAGTGATAAGTAGGTTAACATTCACTGATCTGTTACACCAGTTGAGAGTATCAACTTCTTACTTTAGCTTCTGATGTTGGTTCCAAAAAACACAGGCGATTCCCAAGTCCCTCAGCTGCCAAGCAAAACTTCTTTTGTTCTTTGTGAATACTGGCAACACACTGAAGTACTACTTCGTCATCCTGTCACAAAACAAGGTATGAGAAAAACAGTAAATATTTGGAAGTTACAGACACACTCAAATGCTAGGAAATCCTGGAACATGGAATCTGTTGAAAACGAACACGTTATACTCCTGTAACTGATATCATGTACATACGCAGAGATTATTTTGATGTCTATATAAGAAGATGTTTATGTATGGATTTATATTCAAGACTGTATCAAAGTGACAGACTACATACTGTCTCCAGGGCTTCCACAACTGTGTCCTCCTGTTGTTTTAGCAGTGGCTTTCTGTGGTGCCATAAAAACCTAAGTACACCGTCACTCAGTTTTATTCAGTAAAACATGTTTAGTGTTCACAGTAAAAACCTGTTACTGTGATTCTGCAAACAACAGTAACCTAAATACAAATGAATTTATTTTGTTAGCACAGTAGGCCCTCAACACAAGTCCTCTGAATGCACAATCTTAACTTTCACGGTCTCATTTAATTTAGAATCCTCTGAGTACAACCAAAGATCATGCCCCAAAGGAGGGGCATTTGAAGTGGTGGTTCAAATAAGTCATAAGAATTTGCTCTCCAAAAGACATATTCCAAGAATAAGAACACTTACGTGACATGAAACTGCCCTATTGTTTAGTTATCCTAATTATACAAACTATTACCTAATACAATGCCAAAGACACATGTACTTAGAGTGCCAAGCCCTTATTCACCTCTTAACGTGTGATACTAAAGCTGATACAAGCAAGTCAAACAAGATTATTTTTAGTGTTCAACTGTGTCAAAGGTATATACAGAATTAAAATTCATTTTGTTTTCTAAAACTTGTCCACTAAGCAGCAAAAACACGACTTGCAGACCCGCACGTAGAATAACTTATTTTTATACAGGTACATAACGGTTCACCAAAAGACGCTGCCTTAGAAGTTTTTAAGGGGGCGGAAGCTGATAAAACAAGAGCAATATGATATGTTTGTGTCCCATCCAGCTATGAAGTTATACTGGTGTCAATTGTTATTGCCAGAGCAGATACACAACAGCCGCCTGTCCTGAACCCAGAGATCACTTGAACAATTATGTTCTAAAAGAGGCACTGCTTTTTCCAGTCCCCTTATGCAACTGCAATACTATGACAGCAGGACAGCCGCTGGCACTTTAAATAAAAACTGAGAGTGACAAAGTGATTTTCACCAAATGAATTAAGAGACTTGCCCCTTAAAATGGGTATTCAAAAGAAGGTTTTTCACTTGTGTGATATTGCAACTGTGTGGAAGTTGTCTGGTGTTCTTTTAGGTGATAATTCACTGCCTACTTACTACTACTAAAATGGACAGCTATTATATTTCAGACTAATCAGCAGTTACAGTGTCTTCCTTATCTAGCTTTGTGTAACAATCAATAGCATTTTTAGCAGTACAGAATGAGAATTCAAGAAATTTTTATAAACAATTCCAAGATATATAGTCAAATTAGGAAGTAGATGGAATTAGCTAACTAATGCTAGACCAATTCAGTTTCTATTTCCCCTGCTGCTACTACTTCCATTTCTGTGAAATGCTCTGTGAATTCTCAGCTTTCAAACTCCTTAGTAAAAACATTTCCACTTTTTAAACTTCAATGTAATAAACAAAATATTAAAAATACAATAAAGCACTCATTACTACACCCCTCTGTTCATGAATTTTTAAAAATTGGCATCAGAAGCATATCTGTTGGGGTGGAATCAGAACATGAAGAAGGTAAAAATAAAGATATTTTGAAGATATTGAATTTTTTTGTTCATCATTTGGTTCTTGTATCAATCTTTGAGCTTATATATTTCAGAGATATAAAAATAATCAAATACTACATCATGAATTTATAAATAGCGAGATTTAGAATAAAATTGATATTTACCACATAGCTTGCACTTAACAGTGGATTACACTGAATTACTTGTACATAGCTGAAATTGTATTTATTGTCCCTACTACATTATTCATCATTCCACAGAGGCATATGCATATCTACTGTAAATCACAGTTTTCTAAAAAATAAAATTATACCTTCAAACAACATAAACAAGACCTTATTTAAAATGAGAGCTACTCAAAAAAATGAACTGTTTCCTTTTTAAATTCACACACATAAAATTGATTAATTTTCTATAAATAAAAAAATAAGGTTTGGGGGGTTTTTTTGGGTGTGGTTTTTTGTGGGTTTTTTTTTTTTTTTCAGGATTTACACTGGTGGCACAAAGTCTTTATGAACGCTACCACTAAATGCCGTAACACCAAGATACAAACACTGATAATGTCTTAAGTAAGGACTGTATGCAGCATTCAACATTGATGTCTTACATTATTCCCCTAACTTTCTGAAGTGCCCTTTCATTTGTGCTACAGCATTTAACAAACTATGTATTTGCTACATGGGATGAATAACTTTAACAAAGTATCTAAAAAGTGGCAATAATAGTGTACTTCAGAAATTTTTAGGAGCAGATTTTTAAACAGTTTTTCATTCAGGAGCAGGTGACCAATGCCTAAGGAAAAGTGGAATCTATATAATTTTCAAGTAAGACAATGACTCACTGTTAAGATGAGTCAGTATTAGAGTGTACTTACTGAAGTAAGACCATTCTAGCTGAGGTCTGGAATTGCTTTTCTGGCCTGAACACTCTAAAAGAAATTAATTTTTTACATTTGTTATCCTATAATGAAAATGAAGGCCATGTCTCAGCATTATTTTGTTTTCCTGATTCTTCTCTCACACAAATTCTGGTATTCTTTTTTCCAGGTAAATTAATTTTCTTTTTCATTTAGTTTTTAAATACACATGGTGCCAGAGCCATTTAATGTTGATCTTCACTTTTTTTTATACAGAATTTCATCCATTTACTTCAATACACCTTTTTTAGTACAGGAGAAGCCTTCGTGTCCTATGAGGTGTGAGAACTCATGCGATGAGTTGTTAGTTATGTGCAGCCAATTTAAAAGATAACCAAAAGCAAAGCAGAAGGGGAAAAAAAAACCAAAACCACCCCATCATGCCAAAACACACAACTTCCTCGAGATTCTGTCAACCAGGAATTTAAAAAAAATAATTTTTTTAAGTGTTTTAAATGCAATCTTACTCATCTAGCAGCTCTGACATTTCTGTGTTTAGAAACTGAATTTGTTCTAGTCCTTTCAGTTTTGGGGAGTTGGGAGGGGTGTGGGTTGTGTTTGTTTGGTTTTGGTTTTTTGATGTTGTTTAATAAAATAGGTTTAGAGCGCATGGAATCCCAGGTTGGAAAGGGCTGCTGTAAGCAACGGACCAACACCTTATTAGAGAAGGCCTAATTTAGATCAAGCTTCTCAGATGATCTAATGCGCTTAATTTAAGAAAAAAGTTCACTTCAAAGTTTTGGTCAGCTTGAGGTGTTGTTACATATTCACACCTCCCTCTCCACCACACACTACCACTCCTCAGATCAAACCTGTAATATGCAACAGTATTATCAAAGATCTCTATATTTTTCAAGGTTTTGCTTCAGTAAGCAAACGGTGGGAGTAATTTCAGGTTGATCAAAACAATTCTATGATATACTGAGCACACCATAAAATACATTTGCATAGCACTAGGCCTTGCACAAGAAACTGCTTTCACTATTCCTCAAAAAGTACAAGCACTCTGAGTTACTAACAACTGGTTTCCACCAGTAGCATCATTAATAATGACATAAAGTTAACTGAGATTCATTTTGTAATGTCAAAATTAATACATATTCACAAATATAGATGAATAACATATTTTCTGAATGAAGAGGAAGTGAAAATTCTCCCCTTCTGACCAGAAATCTCTTACCTGGTCAGGATTCATCTGTCAGTCCTTTAGAAAAAGGACACAGATCAGGTAACTCCAACCCGATTTCTAAGAATGTTTATCTATTGTAACAAGTTGATATTACTAAAATGTATTTCAGGTGGTCTGAAATCCTTCAGAATCTACCGAGCGTCATGTAGTGTCCTGGTTTCAGTTGGGACAGAGTTAATTTTCCTCCTAATCGCTGGTACAGTGCTGTGCTTTGGATTCAGTATGAGAATAATGTTGCTAACACACTGATGTTTTAAGTTGTTGCTAAGTAGTTGTAGTGCTTATACTAAGTTAAGGCCTTCTCAGCTTCCCATGCTCTACCAGCGGGAGAGTAAACAAGAAGCTGGGAGGGGGCATAGCCAGGACAGCTGCCCCAGTCTGACCAAAAGGATATTCCCTACTATGTAACATCATGCTCAGTATGAAAAACTTCAGTTGGCCAGGGGGTGGGAATCTGCTTCGGGAAGGGCTATCGATCACTGGGTGGTGAGCAATTTTTGCATTCTGCATCACTTGGTTTTGTATATTCCTCTGTCACTACTATTTCCTCTTCCTTTGCTGTCCTATTCAACTGTTCAACCCAAGAGGGTTTTTTCTGATTCCTTCCTCCATTCCACCCGGGAAGAAGATGCACGAGCGAGGGGCTGCATGGTGTTTAGTTGCCAGCTGAGGCTAAACCATGAGATTTAGCTAACATGTCATAATTCTGTCCCATATTATTCACCTATTCACACAAATGCATAACTTTTGCAAAAAGAAAAAAAGACAAGTTTGGAGATTTGCTTTCTTTTTTTGAAAGTAGGTAATGACATAACAGCGTGTAATCAAAACATAAATTTCTATTTAATTTGGCCAGAGCTGAAGCTTCAATCTGACTTTGTACTATATAGTAACGTCTGCATAGGCTGAGAAACAAAGGTATTTCTAAATAAGAGTCATTCGCTCAGTATCTTCTGCTTCTAAGATGGAACAACTTGCAAAAATAGAACTTTGCTCTTTGCAAAAATATGTCTAATATTAAACAATTTCTTTAACTAAAAACTGTGGTTCCTAGCCTTCATCAATGTAGCATTAAGAAGCATACTTTCTAATTTTAAATAAGAGTTTTTAATGAACGACAGTGTGGTGGTTCATTAACAGACAGTGTGTAGTCGTGGTCGTCAGTCTGTCTTCTTCCTCAGGTTTCACAATAAAGCGATGGTGAATTTAAACTGAGATTCCTGTGATGGAGTAATACGCCAAAACATAAACAAAACCGTTTGTAATTAATCGATTACTTGACTTGCTGCAAAGTGAGTCAATGATCAAGATGAAGCAATGTATTGTAGACATGACTTTGCTTCTGCTCAGTTCACTAGTCTTTCAACTCAGAATCTGAGAATACAAGAATTCCAACAGCTAATGAAACTCATTCTTCATTTATGTTGCATATATATCTCAGAACTGAGAATCAGTCATTTATACAATATATTTAAATGTGTATAGAGGTTGTAATCAACAATAGACACATTTCCATATGTTTCATATTAAGAAGCACAAAACCATCAATACACTAAATATATACATGCACATGTACATATATATATAAAATGTACAAATATTGCTGGAAAATGACACCCTAGATTTAGTTTCTTACCTACTGACTGAACATCTACCAAATCCATATGGTCTCTCTCATATCCAGGACTGAAAATGAGCTGATAAAATAAAACTGACATGACACTGAAAACTAATCAGTTTTAGAAAATTTATCAGCTTTGTTATTATCCTTGTAGAATGTAATAAGGAGAAGCTATTTCCTCAAAACAATACATATTTTGCTTATATTTTACTCATAGCTACACATAAACATACAAGTAGGTGCTTGCACATGAATGACTAATGTAAACAGATACGGAATTGTTTTGAAAGTACATTCTTTCCAAAAAAGCACATATATGTTAAACAAAGAAACTCAGAGCTCCTGTTTTTTATGGTAAAACAATCAGGCATATCAAATTGGTGCTCTTTGCAGGCCTGATTACTGAAAAACTGTGACACTTGCTGATTATAGATCAGTGTTGCAAAGAAATGTCCAAAGTAAAAATCCACAGCTGCCTTCACTTTGATAGACAACATCCTACTCATGTATCTGACTGTATCACAAAGCACAGGATATAAGCAAAAAAATGTCTTGATTAGCATTTAAACCCTAGCTACAAACTCATTCTTCCACAGGACTGCATTCCTTTCAGGTTTTCTTGAGTAATCTTAGAAAATAAGTAAAATTCACCAGAAATTTTCATCTACAGTGCCTGCATTCTTCTTACCAAAATAAGAACTTGTAGGCAGAGTTGAAAATGCTTTAACCAAAGATGGATTTGGCAAATCTGTGGGTGCCCACTTCTTCCTTTCATAAGGGGAATAGTCTCGCTGCAAAGCTGGCTCCATGTGCTTTTATTTTTTGCAGAACCTTGTCCAAAATGCACAGTTGCAGTGCATGTCTAATGTCACAGAATATTTTCAGTCATTTCTAAAATCTAGTGCAGTAAACATACAGCCTTTGGCCCATTTTGTCCATTTTGGCCCACAGGGTCTGAGTGGAGACCAATAACCATCGCTGTTCCTCAGAGGTTGGTGTTTGGACTGATGATGTTTAACATCTTCGTTAGTGA
>NW_010243136.1:0-247 GCF_000690775.1 Eurypyga helias | reverse complement strand
AAGAAAAATTTGCTTTTACTCGGGAGGGTGTACAATGTACTTTTAACAGACTCCCACAAGGATATAAACATTCCACCACAATTGTTCATGCTGCACTTGCTGAACTTTTGCAAACAGTTTCTCTCCCCCAAGATGTAAAATTGTGTCAATATATAGATGATATTTTCATCGGGGGAAATTCCCCTGGAAAGGTGGGGGAAGCAGCAACAGCTGTATGGCAGGCACTGCAACAAGCAGAAGTGGGAAA
>NW_010243135.1:0-24437 GCF_000690775.1 Eurypyga helias | reverse complement strand
GCCTTCCAAACCCCCAGAGTATTCAGGAGCGAAGGGCATCCGTCCTTGTCTCGGCACGGTGTAGGTTAATTAATTCACTTCATCTCCAATCTTTATCCGGAGGTGTGCGCTCGGAGGAAACAGGCAAGTCCCCTTCCGATGCCACGCTTGGGCAGTACGAATTATGAACTGCCTGGGGTAGTGTTATTCAAGCCGCCGTGTCAGAAAGATGCAGCTCCTATCTTCCCTGCTTTTAAGTTTTTTATCAATTTTCAGGGCAAAACGTGCTCGCCTTCAGTGCGGAATCCACGCAGGGATGCAGGGCAGCGCTCCTCAGACGGGCTGGGAGCACGCAGTCATGCTGCCATGCCTCTTGAGTAACTTTCTCTGATAAACCCCTAATATTTCATAATATTGCATTTCTTAAGTATTAGTGACTGCCCTCTTAGCCAATTATTTTTTAATATTTGCATATTTGTAAGCAAAAAAAAAAATCATATTTGCCTGATGAAAATGTCAAAATTTGAACAGATGGGAGTTTTTACTAAAAGACTGTTGTGCTCAGAAATTATTCCATTTCCAAAACCTCAAATAAAGTCACATATCTTTCAGCAAATCTTGGACTGGGATTATGAATTCAAAATAAAAATACAGAAATTTCCTATGTTGAGCTTATAAATGCTAGTTTACGACATTTTCTGGTGTCTTAATGAGAGCCATGTGACCGAAGCTACATATGATAGGAAACAGCCAAAAGGCACATATTCTTTTACAGGTATATCTTTAAATGTAGAGGATTGCTTTTAAAAATTTTAACATGAGATGTTATTATCCTTTTTTAATTAAAAAATTACTGGGCTATTTTTTCCATTTTTAATATGCTCTGCCCTGCATAAGGGAACCAAGTCCTGTCCCCAGTGTTCCCAGTGCACTGCAGGTGGTTGCACCAGGGATATTTATATTCCCCTTGCAGTTCCCAAAAGCTCAGACTCACTCATTTTCTCCCCTGTAAACCCTCACAGCATTGCTTCGGAAAGGGTTTTGTGATGATGATGATGACGATATTGGATAGTAACAGCATCATTAAAACACATTTGTTTTACTTAAACCCAGCAGACTGAGACAGTGACCGTAACGGCTCCTAATGGTATCGGAGGGGGAAGACTGGGGGCTGCTGCTAAACCACGCCAGTTATATATTATCAATTTTAGTGTCGTGGGAGACCTGAAATCTCTGCTCCTCACAGCTTGGTCCTTGTAATTATCCTCATCACCAGGCCCGTGGCTGCTTTTTTGTCCCTATTGACAGTGTTGCTATTGAACACCCAGTAATGGGTTATAGCCTCCAGCGATCCTCCCTCTCAATTCTAGCTCAGGGAAAACACAACGGATGAGCTCATACACTAAAAGAATGAGAGTCCATGCTCACCTGAAACAGTGTCTCCCTGTAAAGTCATCAGTGGGGCTTATTCGGTTCTTGGGAACATGGGGCACCAATGACGGTGCCCCCACGGGCAGTTTCTGTCTATCTATATGGTGCTCAAGATTCAGTTTGCAACCAAATCCATCAGCTGGGGGGGCATCTTGAGACTGACCTAGGGAGAAAATGCACCAGGTCAGGTTCAGGAGCGGTATAGAGAAGTCCTTCAACCCAGGACTCTACTCAACCTCATGCCTGGAAGGAGCCACAGCTGAAATCTGTCCTGGCACCTCTAATCTCCATGTGCTATCCCGAGATCAACACATATCCCTCAGACAGTCCATAGAAGCCTTCAGAGGCTCCAATTCCATTGTAAAATATTTGCATGTTTTCAATTATAATTTACCCAGCAGGTTCGTGAGGCTCTTCGCAATACTGAGAACGTGTGCTGGATGCATTATATCCTTCCCTTAAGCATTGCCTGGTGGGCCAGAAAAACACTGGGTTTACAAGAGTTAAGGGCTGGGGGCTGGGAATTAATTGACATCTTCCATCTTCATATGATCTCAGGTGGATACTTTATTTTTTTTGTCTGAGGACGTTTATTTTCCTCCAGATTGATTGGATGAATTGTGTTCCCAGAGATCAGAGAGTTCAGATGGCAGAGGATCCTCTTACCAGAAGATGAAAGCCAATATAATCAACTGCACAACTTCAAAACATGCAGCTTGTTCTTGTTGGCTGCGCCTAAGTTTTCCCTGCAGAGAAGCTGTCGACAATGATTTGATATCAATCCAGTAACAATCCCTGGTTTCTAATAATAATTTGCACTTCAGTAGAAATGTTCATGTGAGGCTCTGAGAACATTTAGCAGATGGTCATTAGCGAAGCTCCCCAGTTCTCCTGCAAGGAAGAGATAACAATTATTAGCCTTGTTTTACAGATGGTGACACTGAGGTGAGGCACTGAAAGGTGAAATAACGCTCCTAATTTTCCATAATGAGCCAGTGGCAACAGATCTATGAATGAAACCCAGGCATCCTGCTGCGATTACTCCACAAATCCTTATCTCTTACAGGAAAACATGGTCAAAGAGGTGAGCCTGGAAAGCAAAAAGAGAATGACTCAAAGGCAGGATTCATGACACATTTCTGGAAATAAGGAATTAGGTCTGGGTCAATAAATAACTGGAAAACCAGGGGGACGCAATCTGAGACGCATGTGAAATGAGGATGGATGGAAAAGAAAGAAGATAATGGAAGGGAGGGGAAGGAAAACAGAGCGTAGCTCTGACTTTTTATTTCCACTCTGGGTTTCTATCAGTGTTGTAAAACTAAAGGTTAGGGCTCTGAGAGGAAGAAGAAAGCGAGTTGCATCTGCTCCCATGAGGGTACATCTAATGGGTGGGGCTTCAAACGTGACTTGCTGATAACAACCCTCCTCCTCACATGTCCAATGGTGCGTCACGCGGCAGCGAAGTGCCGGCTGTGGCGCTGCCTGGGGACATGGGTTGTGTTTGGGTGCTGCAAAGACCTGCCGCTCCCCGGGCAGGGCTAGGCAGCAGGGCTGGAGCTCTTGGGAACACCACCTCTGCCCAACAGCACCCACACACCATCAGCCACCAAAACCCCAGGTTTGGGGTCTGGCCGGGCAGATGAGCGCTCCCCCCTGCTCTCCTCGGCCGCTGAGCTGGAGGTGTGCGGACGGGCACTTTGGGGACTAATTTTAGCTTTCAGTTACAGTGTCTTTTCCTTTCTCACCCAGAACGTCTGGGCTGCTAATACTGATGGACTGGCTGATACTACAAACCGCCCCGCTAACACCACACATACGCGACGAGGGGAACACAGCCCAGCTAGCTGGCCCAGCAGTGGAGTTTATAAAACAGCCAAATGGAAGCCAAAAGACTTGAGTTTAATCCCTCCAGTTAAGTCATCTAGATTCCTTCTCGCCACCAGCCATCTGATCTCAATCAACAAATCTTGGCCTTCATCTCCTAACCTAGCCGAGAGTCGCAGTGCTGAAGCCTGAAGTCATCTGCATGCAAAACGCTTTAGTAATGATTCCTTCAAGAGGGATTTTTTAATTATTATTATTACTTCCCAAAAGCACTCTTATGTGAAAGCGGTAGGCAAACAAGAAAGGTGTCACAGTAATGTTTGCCATTAATAATTTGTTAACACTCTGTCATGTTCTTCCATTCATTTGCAATACCTATAGTTAATAGCATATTGAAAGAGACCAATTAACACTGGCATGTTGAATCTAATCATTGGGTATTAAAATGGGATGCTTTTTTAAGACTGAAAATACTTCCAATTTGGCTATTCCTCTCATAACTTTAGTAGGATTTGGCAAGCAAAGGCAGCAGAATTGAACATCTGTATCTTTAACGTTGGTAAACTACTCTAGATGCGAGATGTTCTCTGCAGTATATCGCTTTCAGCATCGTACCATGCACTTCCAGCACCAGAGAGCCAGAACTGTAACCAAAAGTGTGGTGGAGTGGTAATACATGGCTTTGTAGCAGGAAACATCGGGGTAATTTGAGAGCAGAAATAATGTCTGCATTGGCAAGATCAAAGACAGAGTTTGGAAAACCATAACCATGGCCATATACCTGGGTGCTGCTGCTGCAGGTGCTCGGGGGGTTTGCCCCAAGGAGCCAGCGCTCACCAGCAGCTGACCAGCGTGAAAAGTGGGATGGGGATTTCAGAGTGCTTCGTATGGCATATCTGTATTGTGGAAGCAAATATTCCTGCCCAACCAGAAGGGATCCCAACTGAGAGGAGGGAAGAGAAGGGGAGGGGAGCACTTTGCTGCTGTGTTGGGCTCACTGTGATCACCTTTGTCACTATACAGAGATGGCAGAGCAGCCCGTGCCGAGGAGTCTGTGTTACATCAAACGCTTTTATTTCTATGCCCCGATTTATAAAACCTAGTTCCTAAATTTCATGTGCCTTGTCATAGCCACCAGGAAATCAAACAACAGCAGAGCAAGAGCTGCATTAGAACAGCTGACCTGAAGTAAAAATCCTGACGTTTCTTCAAATCCTTGATCCACAGTCGTGGACATCTGTCACCGCGGTGAAACAGCAGGAAAATGTCATTTGTCGGGCCAAAGTGTGTCCCACTAAAAGTCACAAATCAAAGTTGGATTCTAGATACTCAGGGCTATCTTTAGAAAGAAGAGCTGTGAAACACATCTCTCTTCAATTTTATAGTCTCTAACGACTGCAAGTTTTTTATGCCTCAGTATTTGCCTTTTCCTTCTCTCTTTCCAATTTCAGCAAGCACCACAGATACAGAAAACAAGGATGCGTTCACTGGCTGAGGCACTTTCCACAAGGGCAGGGATATTTTTTCGTGAGTGCTACTTGCTGTGCTGGAGGATCACGCTTGTGCCATGCAAAGAGAAAATAATCCACAGAATTGTGTGTATGTTCATGTGTGCACAGCCACCAGGCAAAGGCATTTCAGTAACCACCTCCTTCTGGCTTTGAGGATTTCGGAAAGCCTCTAGTAACAAGTTTATCACCATTATTAGTGCAAAAACCCCAAGGCCAAATCCCTTTTCTTGCATGGGTGCAAGACCAAAAGCCCAGTGTCCCTGCCCCACAAATGCTGTGGTTTCTGCAAAATGGCTGTTGTTCTTTTTTTAACACAATTCCATGAGACTGCTGCCCTTAAAAGGCATTTGGGACTTGATTCCAGCTTGATTTCGCGTTTTCCTCAGAGAAAGCTTTACCTTTGGTGGTGGTCAGAATGGATCAAGACAGGTGCCTGCAGCTACTGAGAACCCACTGCCAACCCAACGTTGGCCCTACAAGTCACGTGAAGTGTGAACGACTCTGTTTTGGGAAAGTAGCCCAAAGCAGGACCATATAAAACACATGTTTTAGCCTGGATATGTTTAAATACTGTCTCGTACAGGGCCAGAGTTCCTGTTAAGCTGTGAGGACTTCAACTTTCACTTTTTCTTTCCCTCATTTCAACCTGATGTTAGCTGTGATAACGCAGGACATCACCATTTCATTTTCTGCACATACATGAAATGCTACATAGTGGGCCAGGGAGAGAGAAGGAAGAAGATCTGTCATTTCGCCAACTAAAATAATTGTATTACAAAGCTCAGCACAGCTTACGTTACCACGCCGCGTTCGATCAAACTGTCCCAAAGGTGCATGTGTATCTCTAGACTGTTTTAGAGGTTGGCAGCTGCTTCAGTACGCTTACTCCTTTTCATTATTTTTTTCATCTTGGGGCTTTTAAAATTGATGGGAGGCTGAAGGCAAGAACTGATGCATTGTAGATGACAACAAAAGAGGCTCCGTAAAATTGCTTTTGGCATCTCGTGTGCGTTCCGTCTACATCTTATAAATTACTGCTGCATTTCAGCGGTAAAAATAGTTTTGTATTTGGGATTGATTACAGTGAGATAAAGTTCTAGTAAGAAAAAAGTACTGATGCATAAATATCCTGAACATACAAGGGTAATTTGATTTGATAAAAGTATGGCTCTTAATTTCTTCCTTTTAAACAGAATACACACACACGCACATACACGTACCAGCGTGCAGATAAAACTTCAGCAGCTGTTTTGCTTAGGATTCCCAGAAGTGCTTATGTGCCTCTTGCAACTCTTCAGACGTTTTTATGGCAATCTCCGTGTCACCGGCATTCCCACCCCCGACGCCAGGCAGCATTCCTCTTGCAATCGGAAAGCGTTCAGCCCAGGCCACTGCGCTTTCTGCTGTGTGATAAACATTGAGCCCATCCCTGCCCCCTTTCAGGTTATGCCATTAACTGGGTTATTCTTGTTTAGTTTCTTCCTTACCGCTTCAGCTCTGCAACTACTACTTTTGCCTTAACTGGGATGGCAGGATCAGCAGAGGGAGCTGATATCTTGTTTTCAGCAATCCTAATATAAATGGAAGGATAATTTTATTTACACGAGAAAGAGGGAAATAGCGATTCATGTTTCACTATGACCCAGACCCGCGTGTTTTACTCAAGCAAAATGCTCTTTGACTTAGCCTAATAAATTAAAGGTGAAAATTGGCTTTGCATCATGACAAATGCACAGCCTAATCGTTAACCTTTAAAGAAATGCAAGGCTTAATTGCAGTTAATAGTGATGGGGCTGGCAGTGGAATCAAGGGTTGGACCCAGGACCTGGTGAAAGACGTCTGCTTTCCAGCCGGAGCGCAGGGGCCGACAGCTGCACAAACCCCACTGCTCGCTTCGGCCACGGTGGTGCGAGGTGCTGAGCGACCCGCCGGACTTCCAAGCTCAACAGTGGTGTCAGCCCAGGCCCATGACCCGCACCCCCAGGCAAAGCTGGCCATGGGGTCTGTGTCCAGTGGCAGCCTCTTGAACCTCCCCATCCCTGCTGGAAAGCTGTTTTGGGGGGGGAGAGGCAGGAAGCCGGCCCCTCTCGTCACACCAGCGCCCTGCCAAAGCCGCGGTGGGAGCCAGGGCTCGCGCCTTTGATGTGGGCTGGACGGGATGTGGATGCGTCTGCTCTCGCCAGCCATGCTAGCCGAAGCGCAGAAAGAAAAACCAACAGCAGAAAGACTGACAATTACTTCTGTAGAGCAGCTTGAGCATTCCTGAGTCCTCAGTAACGTAGGATAAGCTGTGAGGAGTAAGATGATCCTTAAAAACCTTCCATATGCATAGCAAAAGCAGTACAGAGGGTGCCCCCAACCTCCAGTGGGTAAATACAGGTAGACTGACAGCACGTTACTTTTCAGTTTCATTTATTTATTTTTGTGTACACTGTTCTCAATCTGACTGACATACCATCGCTATAAAGATGCCCTGCTCTTTGAGTATTTAATCCAAGACCATTAGTTCAAGTGTGGTTATGAAAAGTCACGGCAAACATATGACTGGAAAGAGGTGGTCGGTTTTGACTTCCAGGCAGTTGTTTGAAGCATTTCATAGATGCACACAGTATTCAGCAGAACACACGCACACACAGTGCTGAGTTTAACACACACTCACGCGCGCGCACACACACACACATCTGGAAAATGGTTACAGTGGTTGAAGTTTCAAAAAGGTGTACTGTCCCCTTCTCTCAGCAGCAGTGATAAACCTTTGGATATCCTGAGAAATAAAACTGAAGCGTAGTAAAGAAGATTCCAACAGCAGGGTTTGGGTTTTTTTTTCAAGTTAAATTCTCCCAATCTATTTTTTTTTAAATGAAAAGGGCAGAGGGAAAGGATGTGGGGCAGCCAGGGTTAAAGAATACCAGTTGAATTGTTCCACCAATATCCTTAATCCAGTACAACACGGATCCTAAAAGCATCTCATTAAAGCAACAACATTAAATAAAAGCCTAGCTAAGGTTACGCACATGGTCCTACTGTCAGTCTCCTACTATTTATCATCTTCATAGCGTGAGGAACAGCTCCGAGATGAATGAAGACAACACAGGCTAAGAGAAGTGTTTCAGACGGAGCAGACGTGAAGCTGCACGGGTCAGCAGCTGGGCAACCACCGAAGCACTGCCGAGCGCAGGAAGGACCCTGAGAACTTGGCAATACCTGACTGATGAAATTTCGCCTGGCTGCAGACAGGAATAGGAGCTCGGAGCGATGGGTTGTCATGATGCGGGGTGGCATTGCCTCCTGGCCG
Source organism: Eurypyga helias (assembly GCF_000690775.1). NCBI lineage: Eukaryota > Metazoa > Chordata > Aves > Eurypygiformes > Eurypygidae > Eurypyga > Eurypyga helias. The sequence goes on along the minus strand of NW_010243135.1, from coordinate 16,394 downwards.
CAGACTCTGCACCACCACAAACCCTGGGCAAAGCCTGAGGGAACCCTGACCAGCACTGACAAGAGCCTGGGTGCCTTCTCACAAAGATGGCAGCACTTCATTTCTTTTAAATACACCACTGGTACGTGTTCACAAGAACCTGCCAAGGCAGGGAGAGTCTCTCTCAACGCTTGCTGTACCTGGACCAATCCATCCCCTCCCACGCCCAAAGCTGTGATCTGGGGTCTTGCGTTAGGATGAGTGCAGTTTTGACTCTCATGAGGACAGAGTTTCCTCAAGAAGGCTATAAATGGAAAATTGCTCATATTGCATTGTCCTTTTCATCTAATACGACCTGTTCCGTTTGCCCCATCGATGTGAAAACCAGTGCTTTTCTCAACGAGCCGCAGACCCCGGGCTCCTGTGAGCTCCCCTGTGCCATGCGCTCCCTCGCTGCCAGAGGGGTTGTGTGAGGTTACAGGCTGCTAATTAGCAATGAGCACTGCAGAGGAAACAGGCCAGCGAAGACTTAGACAACAAAAAAAAACACGAAGCAATTAAAAGAAGGATGGGAGATGTGGTCTGATGTACTTTCGCCAAGAAATAAATATTTTACATTGCCTTTTTTGAAAACACTTGCATTGTGTTTTTTTAATCTCCAAAATGGTAGGTTTACTTACTCCACCCCCCCAGGCACAACACATGCGCGCGCACACGCACTCTAACGCACATACACTTCCAGCTCTGTAGAGCTACTGGATTTACTTCGAGACAGGTTTCTTGTGCATTTTGACAATTTACTTTGAGACAAGTTATTTGCAAGAAGGCAAAGTTCATGCATGGCTTTGACAGCTCCGCTTTCGCATAAATGGTATTTGAAAAGCTGAAAGCAAATGAGGGCCAAAGCTCCATTTAAAGTTCACCTCAGATGCCTGAAAAGCATTTATACCCACATCCTTCTGAGGTCCCTGCTTTATGAACTTCTAATGAATTCCACATTCTGCTACCCAACATTTCTTACACATAGGGGAAAGAAAAAACAAACCAGAAAACCAATGCAAGCTGTTTGAAAACAGATGCACCACAGCATTCTTTATCAGAAAGGCTGGGGAGGCTTTTGAAGCAGTGGAGCACCAAGGCACCTCTGCAAAGACGAGACCAGGAATAAAAAGAACAAAAAGCTGATGGTTTCGAGCCCCAGTCTCACACAGGTCACGCTTATGGTATTTCACCTCCACATCTTTTACAGAGCAAGAAGCAAACCTTCATGAGCTGCTCCATCTTTTCTGTAGGACTCGTGTCCTCCCTGCCCAGAGCAGACCCTTGGCCAGAGGGTGGTGGGTGGCCCTCAGCCCTGCTTTGAAGGAAACCTGGCAACCCTGCGTCTCATTGGCTTGAGGGCTGAAGGAAAACCCTGTGTAAATTTGATACAGAAAAGCCTGGCATAAGACTTGGGCAAACCAAGTTCATCAAAAAACAGATTCTATTTTTCATGTGGAAAATTATTGTTTTCTCAGAATTCCAGTGCCCTTCTGGTTAATGATGTTGTGGCACAGAGCATTTTTACCAGTTAAACTGAACCCCTCTTGAAGGAACAATCGCAACCCAATGGGTGCTCTTCCTATTGAAAATAAAAGGTGAACAGGTTTATCCAAAAACCTCCAAGATGTTTAAAGAAAAATTGAAAAATGAAATTTTGTTAAAAATATTTCTTATCCCCATCCCTAATTCTAGAGCACACCAGGTCAGAAAGTCTAAATTGCTATAAATATAAATTAAAATAATAATTAGCAATCTACTGCCATTTGCCATCCCAGCTGTTACGAGATACTACAGTGATTCCATACGGTTTGAGGGCAGGCTGGGAGACACCTTCAGCACATCTTGGATAGTACCAGAAATGGATAAATAATAAATAATAAGAACACAAGAAGGAATAATCAGCCTTCCACATGTAAGGAAAAGCAGAGACTTTCACAGTTACAAAACAAATGATGGTACTGCAAAAAAAAAAAATCCTAAAAATAAAGTAAAATAAGAACTTGCATTACAGCAGGTTGGAAAGCCTTCTCTTTCCTAATGTGTTCGAAACACAGATGCTTTGCCTGTGCCCCCTTCAGCGTCAGCAGACCACGGGGAAGTGGTTTCTTTTCCACTGTGCTCAGTTATTTTTAAATTTTTTTAGCTGAAAGTACGTAGAAATGTCCTTGTTACAAATTTCCCACCATCTCAAGAAAGAGCAGATTTCACACCGTAAGACACAAACTCTAGAAATTACATATATTTTGATGCTAAACATGGATCTTCGCCAATAAAACTGCAATTCCTTAAATTGAAGATTTGGGGCATTTTTAGACAGTGGGGCTTTTTTCCTTCAAGAAATGACAAGTTTTACTTCAACACATTTACAGTTTGCAAGAACCTACATGTAGCAGCTTCCCCCCGATGCACTGATATTAAAAATAAATGAAAATTCCAACTATTTTTATGTTGTGACTATTTCCAGCAGCCCCACTGGCTGTCACCAAGCACGAGCCGCTTGATTCACAATTACGGAGGAAACAAAAAGGTGGCAGAGCTCTGGAAATCCACTTTATAACTAGATTACATAAGAAATGTTTGGAGCCAAATCCTGGGTTTGGTGATCCTGTACTTTGTAGGGCCCCAGTCTGCCAGCAGCCTACCAAATGGCACAGTCCATGCTGTTAGACGTTGATGCAAGCCTCATGACGAAATCTGGATGAAACGTGAATGGAAAACTCTGCAGCTGCACCTGTATATGTGAAAATCTGATCCTGACTTCACAGCTATGACAGAGACTGTAATTTATCTTTAAACACACCTTTTTGGCTCTTATGAGGCACTTAATCTACATCTCTTCACTCTGGGTGCATAAATCAAGGACACCTGGCTCTTCCTGACTTTTCACAGTATCTGTCCTGAAAAAAACCACCCAACTGGGCTGAGAAATACCGAAGGCTTTCAGATATTGTTCCTGGACACTCCACGATGGCTGAATGTTCTTTACTAGAGGGGAAAAAACCCAAGACCTGGCAGACCCTGATAGCTCCCTCCATCACGCAACCCCTGGGGAAGCTGTATGTACAGGTTTTGGAGGCCGCAGGCACGCCTGCTGCCAGACTGCTCCTTCCAGCCATCAGACATTGGCCGCCTCTTACCGTAGCACTTATCTCCACCCGCCTTCTGGCACCATTTGGTGTGTACCCTTGCGTGACAGGTCACAGCATTTTGGAAAGATGATGGTCTGATCTCTTATTTTCTCAAAAAAGAAGAATAATCCGCGGCAAAACCAGACTGAGTTAGGATAAACCCTGAGCTGGCCTGAATTCTTCTGTAAGAGAAACCAAACAGAAACTTTCCTGATCGGGTCAGTAATACTTGGGGTGTGTTTACCCTTTATTTAAAAATTACACTATTCTGAGCTTCCTGGATTTAGCTGGGCCCAAAAGCGAAAGTAACCTATCAAAATACCCTGAAATAAACTTCTAGGAAGGGTTTTCAGGTCTGGCTAAAACCACATAGCTTTGGAAATCGCCGAAAGACGTCTGATCTTTTGAGATTTCCATCTCTATTTCCAGAGCATTTAAGATGTTTCCAAGCTTTTCCCAGCTTATCCTTGCGGTACCTCGCAGCCGCTGGACTTCTGCCCCATCATTTAGAGAAACCCAAGAGCCTTTCGAGGAAGGAAACACGGCCTGTCCCGCAGCCCGGCTGCCGGCAAGGGCGAGACGTTTTGGAGCAAGGCTGCTGCAGCCCCAGAGCTGCTTCACTTCCAGGAAAGGATTTTTAAACGCAATGGCAGCGAAGCCCGACAGGAGTTCTCGCTTCGGCTGGATACCTGGCCTCCAGTTAAGCAGGCACTGGATAACAGACAGGCAGCTCCTTCCTCTCCCAAAGCACTCTGCAGAGAGCTGGCTGGAGGCCCCTTTCCCTTGCCTTCACTCTGACCAACCGCCTAGAAAAAAGGCTGCTAGTAAAACCCCAGACAGTAAAATACAAAACGTAAAGGTGACTGACACGTAAGGAGTCGATGGAGGGGAAGAGCTTTCTAGTAACCCAGGAGTGCAGTAAAGGAGGCCGTGTAGTAAACGTCACACAGCCAAAATTGTTCCCGGTGGAACGGCACTGGCGGCTGCATAGGCCCCTGAAGAATTCATTTATCCCTTTGGCTTCTAAATTAGATATTTCCACCATTATGCTAGTTAGAGACCACCTTAAAATGTTTACCCTCTTTGTCAGCTACAGAGGCCTTTCCCATGCTTTCCCCGTTATGTAGTCCGACCCCTGAATCCCACTGACGAGCCCGGCAGGGGAAGCAGCAACACACAAGGCCCCGCAGCCCGCAACAAGCATCGCCTCGCCTGCAGTTCTTCCCCGTGGGTTTCTTCAGGGGTTTAGATTTTGTTTCTCTTGCTGGAAGTGGGAATGCAGTGGCAATCTGGGACCTGCGAGCAAACTCATAACCTGCAAATCTGGGCCTGAAGGGATAGCCAACAAGAGGAAGAGAAGACAGTCTGTTCTCACCAGGCTATGTACTCGATCAAGTCTGTGGCTGTCTCTTTTGCCCTCTTTTTGCCCCAGCCTTCCGCATCGACTCCAGACCTTCCTTGGCCAAGTGGATTGACAACAACTGCCTAACAGAGGGCTCATTTTGTCCCTGTGCCATTAAAACCACCCTTGCAGTTTATTACACTCTCTTTAGGGTCCTCTTCCACTTACACTGCACACGAACCTTTGTGTCCAGACCACTGGCACCACCACCTCCCTGCTGTGTCTATACGCATCTGCAAACAGGTAAAAGCTGAGATTCAGCTGAGCCTTTTCGGGCCCTCTTTATTAACAACATCATCTGCTTTTCTGGTGTGGGGTTATGTGACAGACCAGTGTCCTTTCAACCTGCAACACAGCTGCCTACTGCACAGAAAGCATCTCCTCCAGCCACAGTCCGGGGGAGTGAACCTCCCTGCACTGCAGAGCCCTGGCCTGCCAGAGCACATGTCAAATTTTGTATTACCCATCTGCTCCAGTAAAGGCTGAGCTGAAATATTAATTAGGCGATCTGATCCCTTCTCACCAGAAACAATCTGGATTTTATAGCTCAGTCAGAGGCCAGCGAAGCAGACAAAGCTCTGTGATACATCCTTTGCTGCTGGTTAACGGCTTTCAAGGAAACAACCAACCTGGGGGGAGGACACAGACTGTAAAATACGTGGACATCTGGTCTGTTATGTCCACCCTTCATCTCCCCCATGCTCAACCCCCACCTAAGCACATGTTCTGAACAGAGAGAGACGACTCCTCTAACATAAACAGCTATAATACGGCAATAAAGATTAATGAGTAAAACTTGCCATTTTATGTATAATCCGCAGGGATTTACAATCATTAATCTTTATTAGTGTGTAATAACTGTTTAGACATTAAGGACAGATTCTCAGCTGGACAAAACTGGCCTTATTCCAGCCAAGCCAATGGAGCAATGCCAGTTTACACCCCCCGTGACCCTAGCTCCACATGAGACCCGTCCCCATCTGTAGGAATCAAGTCACCAGCGGTACTTCCCCAGCAGCAGAGGCAGACCAGTGAAGGCAACTATTTGTGTTTCTCTGTATCCGAAAAAGAGAGCTGCATGTGTCCAGGAAGCTCAACAATAGACATGTCAATAAACATGAGGAAATTCAATGAAAAAGCAACAGCAACAAAAGGAACCCCAAGGAGCAGGGAAGTGGATGATTTTTGAGGCAAGACTATAAGATCTGGTTTGGCAGGAGTGTAGCGAAGAGGGATGTAGCAATCTTTGGCATGTTAAAGAGTGAAAGCACCAAGACAGGCTCCCAGAGCTCCTTTAAGAGGAACAAGATGGAAGGGAGGGAAAAAAAAAAAAAGCATCTTGGCTGGCTTTTCTGAGAGAGGAGTTTGGGGTTTGTTTTTAATAAAAAAAAGGTCTATTAAACAAGGGAGCTGGTGGGAACCTTGTCTGAACTACATCAGACCAGCCACTAAAGCAACGCTGCGTTGACCGAGCAGGATTTCCTCTTCCAAAATGTCTAGGAAAGAAGGGAAATGTGCAGGTAAATGCTTAGCTTGCAGCAAACATGGAGAAATCCCAGCTTAAGCTGTGCACACTGGTGTCTCTGCCCACAGCACTGCACCGCTGCATGGGTGAGGGCCCTGGCAGCCCCCTCCCACCAAGACAAGGTGCAGCTAGCACTGACCCACCATGCACACAGCCCCCTCCCTCTGTGCCTGCTCAACAACTGGGAGCTCAGCTGGATATCTTCTTTTAGAGCTTTTTCTGAGCACTGACACACCAACTGACTCCTCCATCACACAAGGGAGGCCAGCTGCCTCCAGAAATGGTGTTCCCACCCCTTCAACAAGTCGAAATGCCTCCTTCCGCACCAGTAAACCTGACAAAAGTCAGAAGAAATGCAGAAATACAGAACATAGGTATCTGTGTAAAGTTTTGTACAGCTGGAAAAACTCCAGAAAAGGTGGGCATTTCACCCACTGCCGCAGTGCAAACTGTAACCAGCAAACACCCTCCAACTCCTCTTTCAGGTTTAAGGGACCAGTAAGCTCTTGGGGACCCAGAAAATACATTTTCTGCCAGTGACATTTCAAGAGCTCTAGTGATGGAAAGGCCTCAAGTGTCCAGGAGGTTGCAGGAACATCAAGAGCTGTAAGGTGGAGGAAAAAATAGGATGGACACCATGCCCAGACGGTTCCCGCTGCAGCCGTGGGGATGGGCTGTGCATCTTTCATGCAGCCCGATAACCACTGCCTGTGGGAGAGCAGAGAAGCCCTCCCCTCCTTGTAAATGGCTACCTGTGCTGGAATTAATTCATGCAGCTCGTCTAGGTCACAGCTCTGTGATGAAACCCGAGCAGCTTTCCTCTCCTCTTCACTCCCTGGTGTGTTTTTGGTTTGTTTCAGGCTTACAGCACAAGACCTGCTGCTTTTGCAGTTCAAAAATCCCAGTTCAGGACAATCTAAAATGCTGCCCACAGTCCTGTGCAGTCTGAGAACAAAAGAGCTTTTTTGTAGAAGAGCTTGAAGTCTTAACACCTTTGCTGTTCAGAGAGCATGATTGTGGGGAAAGGCTTCACGTCCCAGAATCCATGCCTGTCCTAAGCAACCCTGTACTCATATTATAGCCAAGCAAAGTTCTGAGCACTGACCAAAGGCTTTTCATCTTCACAGAGGTTACAATCAAATGAAAGAGAGAAAGAGTCTGATTTTCATCTTGTAGCCCAGCATGTGTTCAGAGCTTTTAAGCACACAGGAGTCCCTGGCTCTCCTCCCCATGCCAAGGCCACCAGCTCAGGCTTCTCTCTAAGAAAATCCTGGGACAGGCTAAGCTTTGTGTCCACGTGTGCCACGAGGGATGCAGAGACAGACAGCCTCTGCATTTCTCTCCTGCCATAACTACCTTATGCAGCGGTGATCACTCGGATCACTGTTTTCATTCACACCGGTCATACGGATTCGCACTGACTCTGGGCTGACGCAAATGACTTTTAAAGGCACAAAGTCATGGAGAATCAGGAGGGAAGTGATTTGTTGCATGCCCTATTGTACTGTCATTAAAACAAAGGGATTAGACGGCCCAAGCACTGCAAGAGCAAAAAGCATAAAAGAAAGCACTCAGCATGTAGTGTTGAGGCATGTAGGAATCATTTTAGAGGGTTACTAGCTGCAGACAACACTGACATTAATTTTCTATTGGAAAACACTGGTGACATTAATATCTGCTATTAATACTGAACTTTGACAGTATCTCATAAATTCAACCTGTCAATTACAATGGCACTGAAATGAAGGTGCTCTGAGGTCAAGGAGATGTGGTGTCCAAATGAGACTTATATTCCAGGAGAAAAGCGGCAAAAACAATCTTTAACAAAAGCATCAGATCCATATGTAGGAAAACCAAAGGGTGGTTTTAAATGTCATGTTTTTCAAAGCGAGAATTGATGCTGGAACCAACTCTATAAACTGGCTGGCTGGACTTGTAGCTGCAGCTGAGGACAATCAATCAAAACAGCTCTGCGACTCTGAGAAAGTGAGAGAGAGCAAACACACACACACACACCATGGAATATGAGAGGGCAGATTATGAGCCATGCGAGGCCTCTTAAAATTACACTGCGAAGTATAACATCCTTGTGTTTCATCCTCAGCAAAATGTAACCAGAAAGGTTCCCCTTGACACAAAGCGGAATATGGAGCTTATTGTTATCGAAGGCCAGGCAGGCTGAGGAACAGGAACCTCTTCCCCGAAGTCTGCACAACCCATGAGCTCTTCGCAGCAAGGAAAGCCCTGCACCCCGACTCCTGCAAGCCCTCCTCCAGCCACCCTGCTCTGCAGCTGAGAGGCACAAGGACCAATAAATCCCCGTGAGCACTGCTCCCTACCTCCTTTGATGCTGCCCCCAAGGCAGAGCTGCACCACTTTAGGGCTCACAGCCACCTCTGCAGGCAGTGCCAGCCATGGCCATGGTGGTGACAGTGGCAGCCCAGGCACTGGCAGTGTCTACATGCACCTATTCAAACTGGTCAGCATGTCACCAGCACAAGAGGTACCACCATCTGGGGACCCCTGCTCTAAATACTGACCTCCCCATCAGCCCTTCCAAGGGATCACTTCCTGAATATATGCTGAGTCTACTCCAGAAACCCAACCTGTCCCAACAGAGACTGAAGCCAATAAACTGGGAGAGAAAGGGCTGGATCCCAGCCTGAATTACATCCTGCACAACTTAAATATTGCATGCTTCTAGTTGGGATTTGACTCTGAGAGTCTGTGCTGAAGCGACGGCTGGAGAAGGGAAGCATGTGGAGGGGCACAAGGCATGCATGCACGCTCCAGTGCTGCCACAGAGCTGGGAGAAGGAGCCACGGGCAAAGGCAAAGGACCTCATAGCTGAGCGAGACAGCTATGCAGGTTTGGCTCAGTCAGACCAGCGTCAATCTGGAGCCAGTGGCCTTGCTCCAGACTCACAGCAACACCTTGCAGTGCACAGTCCCCCCTTTCCCTAGACAGTAACCATGTCACCTAAAAGCAGCATGATCTACCGTCTTATCCTCCTACCCCGACATTCTCCACGCTCCTGCCCTTGGCTAGCAGCTTTTCTCTGAGGACCTGGCCAACAGCAACGAGCTCCTGGTATGGGTGGGCTGTGGTTTCCCTGCGTGGTTTCCCAGGCTGCAGCTCCTGTGGGGGACACCTGCAGCGCGTGCCGGAGCCCAGTCTCCTGGCTGCCTTCAGCATCCCGACCAGAGCTGGACATGGTCCAAACCGCATGCCGACACAGGCTCCAGAGGAGCACTCCCAAAGTCTGTGGGCAAGCACAGAGAGATTGCTGCTGATGCAGTGCCGAGAGCCCTGGAAACTCACGCTGAGATATCCCATTTTTCACAGATGTCGTGCTACGCACACTGTTATCCTTTCTCATCTGAAGGAGAGAGGAACTCCCTTTTAGGCACAAAGCAGCTAATCCCCAGCTCAAGGGAGCCTCAGACACTGCAACACTGATGGGCTTACAGGCAGGTAGGGACCAACCACTGCAGCCTCCTCCTGATCTCTGTGCAATCTGACAATCTCCCTCTGGGGTTTTTGTCCCAGACACTATCCCAGCAATGTCTTCCCACTCCAGACCTCATCACCTGCCCGATACAGCAGAGAAGTCGGTGGGACATAGAGCAGGGGCTTGCCCTGGACAGGAGGCTGGCCATGCACTGCAGGCGGCAGGCTGGCTGGAACACGATGGCCAGACTCGGGATGTGGTGTCCAGAGAAGAGGGGACCTCGCGGGACGCTGGGGCACCCCTCCCTCTCAAAGATGCTGCCTCGCACGCTGCGAAAGCAGCTCGAGTAGCTGAGCCGAGACCCTTGTTTATAAATTCTTTTTACGATGCACATTAAATATTTTCCACAACACAGACACTTCGTCTCTTTTTTCTCTTTTCCCTCGACACCTTTTCCCCAGCAAAGCCCTACGACTATTGCTTGCTGTGGCCACATTTAGCATCACCATCGTCACCACGCACTCATCCTCATATAAAACAGAAATCTATTCCATCAAGCACTTAACATAAATATTAAAATAATGGAAGGGACAAAATATAAATCTACATACAACTTCATGACTACCATAGCACCTATTACCATGACAAAGCAAATTCTGGTTCAGGGGGAAGGGAAAGGGGATGAGGAGAGAGTTAGGAAGAGGGACTTCGACTGTCATTAAATATGTCAATCACTCTTTTAAAACTTTTTTTTGTTTTGTTTTTGTTTTAAGGTTACCAACCTTATTAAAATTCATTTCACTAACCAGCTCGTTCTATGTCACTATGGATACCAAAGAACCCTTTTAAAAACTTCGGCGAGGCGGGGGTTTCTCAGAATAAAAACAAAACAAAACAAAACACGGCGACTTTCTGTTGGTGCTTTCATGACAAGTCCTGCCACGCGCCCCTCCCCTGCACCCACCAGTCCACAGAAGGGCAATTCATTTACAAGTCCAGTTCTCAGTCTCCCAGGATGAGTTTGACAAAAGAGGCGACGTCTGTCTCTTTGGATTCGTGCAGGGTGAAGAAAGGATGTTGCTGGGAAAGAGAAGAGAGAAAAAACAGAGAAGTTTATTACTCACAACGCTGACGACCAAACGTAAAACCTTTTCAGAAAACCTTCTAGACAGTGAAAAAGATTTTGTTGCTGGCATCGTAATATTGGGCTTTCCATGTTCTGCAGCTGAGGCAAGACGGGGAGCCTGAGGGGCCACTTCACAAAGGCTGCAGATCTGTGCTGCCCTCTTGGACTCCCTCTAAACCCTGCCCTGGCTGGCATGGCTGAGCTGGGCTGCTCTCAAAGCAAGGGAAAGTATTAAAAACCACTGCCTGCATCTCTAGCACATCGTGACCTTCAGCACATGCTGGCTTGCAGCTCTGCGGTGCTCCGGGAGGAGACGTGCTCCTCCTGAGATGGTGGTTACCCACCCCACCGTGTACCCACTCCAACAGGAGCAAGGAAAACCTTGCAGGAAGGCTGGCTGCAGTGGGTTTTCCCTCAGCTTCCTGCTTTATCTGTGTATTTACCCTCTGGTGACTTCTGAGTCTCATTTCTTCCCTGCAATTGCTCATACACGCAGCAGGAGATGGCTACTTTACCGCAACCACCGTAAAGAGGAAAGCCATCCTGGCTGGAAAGCTATCCGCAGCTGTATGTTTAATTACTTAATCGTGACCAATATGGGAAGTCATCCTGCCAGAAAATCTTGCCTACATATCACCACAAACGGAAAAATACGTGTAAGGAGTAAAAAACACAACTAAATGTCCCCTGACAGCAACAGCAAAGCCCCTCTCTGCTATCAGCAGAGACTCAGCCCCCAGGGGCTGCAACACACCAGCTGAGATCAGCCAACTGCTGCCTGAAATCCCCAAACACCGTTTGACACCCACTGTCCGGGCAGTTAATTGTATTTATTTGTGTGGAGGGTGTCAGAGAGAACCAAAAGGCAGCTGGGGCCCTGCGGCGCTCACAGGTGACCCCCGCTCTGTGCAAAATGTTGTTGAGCTTCCCATATACAGGCTGGGTGAACTCAGTTTGATTCCTGACCTTCTCATTTCAAGCCAGATTTTTAAAGATAATTTGGCGTTTCCAGGGTTTTTCAAAGCTGATCCCAACCTCAGCCCCTGAGCATTGCCTATTGCAATGATCATTTATGGCAGTGGCCAAGTGGAGGGAGAAGAGCAAAGTGACTTTCCAAGGTGGGCTTGAGCAGAAGTTTATCCAGTGAATAAAAAGAGGCAGCTCTGGGAAGTGACCCAAAGACACACCAGCAAGGAAGAGGAAGCATAATTATATGGGAAACAGAGCTGAAATGGGTTGAGGCAAGGATCCAGATGTAATTTAAGGTCTCTCTGGGTCACAGTCATGGGAATTAAAGTGTCCTGAATAACTCTCGGAGAGATTGCCCAAATGGCCTGCTGTGTTATTATCCCAGCGTGGTGCCACTGCTTTCACATCCCAGCTAATTCGCACCCAAAACAGAGCTCCCGCAGCCTGGAAGCACCCGCAAGCATGACATGGGCCACAGGGGTGGACTCCAGCCCTGTCCCTCAGTGAGCGCAACCCCTTTGCAATGACTGAGCCTGGTTATAGCAGAAAACACCCCGTGCCAGGCGGGATGTGCTTCGTGTGATGTGTGGACCACCAGTCCTGCAGTAGTTTCATGCTCCACTTCACCTGGGGAAGTGGCTTTTAAAATGAAATTAAGCATCCGTATCAGTTTTTCTGATACTCAAGATAGCACAGCGTCATATTTTCCATGAGAAACCTCAATTCCACAGGAAAGCAAGGGAGCAGTCTTGGTCTAAATGACAAGTCCAACCCAGTACCGCAACTTAATGCCATAAGAGAGAGAGGAGGGAGAAAAAAACCCCAACAAAACAGCAACCCTCAACCACAGGACCTCACAACATTCATGTCAGCCATAAAATACCACAGCATTGAGATACTCTGGAGAGGTGATCCAAGAACCTAATTCAATAGAAATGCACTCGCTTGCCAATGGGTATTAATGCTGCAACAGACGGAGCTGCTCGGGTGAACCTTTTTGATAAAAGGCCATTTGGCAAAATTCAGAAATTTGCTTAAAATATATATATATTTATTCAATAATATTTAAAAAAAAAAGCCATAAACCTTGGGCCTCCCTTTGTTTGAAACCAGTATTTGGGCAAACTGTATAAATCAAATCTATATATAGTCTAATTGCATTACAGGGCCCAGCAAGAAATGCCACAGGAATTATTCCTTGCTTACAACTCACGTTCAGAAGGTACATGGATTTCCAGCATATCTTGCAGCTAGAAAGCACCTTAAACCCTGGCAACTTCACACCACACAGGTCCCAACACCTCCGAGCCGACAGCCATGAGGCTGACTCCCTGAATGGCGTAATGCATGCCCTCCAAGTTATGGGGCAGGAGACACCGATGCCTGAGGAAATTCTGCAGCAGCTTCCACCCTTAACCTAGAAGATCTTGCCCGTGGCACCAGACAGGAGTGAGCATGGAGGGACAGGAAAGCATTTGGGTCAGGATCCTCAGAAATAACAAAGTTAGGCACCTTCCTGCCTTTAGCAAGCTGTGAATCAGTTCAGAATAAAAAAGGGACTAGGTGCTTATGGGAGCGAAACACTGACTTTCTAAGCTCTCCTGCTTTTTTCCAGCTATTAGGAGCACCAGGATCAACACCAGAAATTCAGGAAAGAGCGAGGCCGTGAAGCTGTGGAGCCCTAGCAGAAAAATCTCACCACAGACCCCGTTCTTGCCAGCTCCAGCCCAGAGCTCTGGCAGAGTATACACCAGTGTCTGCATTGCTGGGAGTTCATCAGCAGTTAAGTGCATCTGACCTCAAAGCCCTGCACTGCCTTGCATTTCCCCCATCGTAAGTCTTTATCAGCATTTTCTTCCTTAGTTATTCCTCTGTCCTAGACATGCTCACAGCAAACAGTCTCTAAGCAGCAGATGAAATTCAATAACCGGAATTATTAGTCACAGACTCGTCTCTGTCCCTAGCATCCAGGAATTACTCTGTCAAAAAAGTGTCCTCCCCAAGGCACCATGACAGTAAAGCCTTGCAGGCCACTCAGCTCCCACAGCCCATGTGGAGCATCCGTGGGGCATCCATTTCCCTTAGCTGTTTGAATTCATCATAGAAACTCAAGAAGAGGATTTTATCCCCACTGACTCTTCACATCCTCATTCTTGTCCCTTAGCAAAACTGCTACCTGCTTTTACATATTTTTCTCCCTTGATGTGACTGGAATAGCACCTGAATGTCATTTCAAAGAGCATCCCTGATTTGCAGCCACCCTCCCAAGACCCTGAAGTGCCATGATTCTCCCATCTGTTATGAAAACAGAATGCTAAGTATCCTGAGTTGCACAAGTCGCTACTGGAAACCCTGTCCTCAGCATCTCATTGTAATTCATCTCAGCTCTGAACCAATACACTGCTTAAAGCATAAACTCACCATAAGCTCTGGGTATGTTGGCCGTTCTTTGGAATTCTTCTTCAAACTTTAATAAAAAAAAGAAGAAAAATTTTGTTACATTCTGAATGCAGTTTAAGCAAAGCCATAAAATTATACCATGACAAAAGCAAGGTTTCAAGTCCCTGTAGAAGTTCAACTACTCATCCGTATGTTATGCGAACAGCTTAGGCCTTGAGGACACCAACAGCCATCCTGCACATGTGCCCCTATGGTACGCAGTACTGGGTACACACGAGTGCCATGAGCTCAATCAAGGCCAAACAAGAGATCTGGAGACACCATAAAATACTAGTAAAGACACTGCCTGTTGCTGGGGGCCAGGTAGAATTGGGGTTTTGGGTACTATCCAGTAAGCAGCCGACTAAGGGAATGGATACAGCCTCCAACCTCTGATTGGGAGCAGTGACCGAGTGGCTCTGAAGCACGTGTACAACTATTTGTTTATCACCGTGCTGTTATCAGTGGGGACGGTTACATGGGACATCCTTTTTTTCTCCTCTCCTACAACAGATGGCTCTGGAGGGTTGTAGCTGGAAGTTATTTTGGTTTCCCTCCAGCAGAAAATAGCTTTTAAAAGACAGGACGTAATCTCTACTCACTTCCTGACAGTGTGTTTAGGGGAAAGACACTTGGAGCAACTTGAAAAGATCTTCACACACGTACACGTCGGTGGTGGGGAAAAGGTGTCACACTGAGCAAAACAAAAGTGAGAACCTCGGCGATGATAAGTCGCTCCTCTGCTGGGATTTGCCGGAGCCCAGAGGAAGCGAAGGACACACACTGAATAGATATTTCCTGCTTGCTGTGTGTAGCAGGCTCATGTTTAGTGTCATGTTGTGAATGAACAGAGGAACCCAGTAACGATACGTGCCAATATTGCTGAACTGAAGGTATGGGATGTGTCACATCCTCTGAGCTCAAAAGCAGCCCAAGCTGAGATGCTAAGGTGAATTTGAAGGTTAGGTGTGTCCAGAAGCAGGATTTGGATATAATCCTCCTAATTTAGACTCTCAACAAACAAAACCCTTGTTCCCAGGTTACTAATACCAGGAAATCTGGTGACAAGTCACTGAAATCAATGTAAATCTTCAGGAATGAAGAGCCATATTTGGACCTGATCCTGACTCACGACATCCCAGGAACTTCCTTGCAGTGGCTACAGGTAACCAGACTTTTGTTGCCCCAGGCAGCAGATGGTATGATTCCCTCTGTGACCTCTTGAATCTGAGAAAGGCCTAAGCCAGGCCAATCTCGATACACTGAGGTGATGTGACCTGGTTTGGTGTCAGAAGAAATTCTCAGACTCCACTAACACAAAGCTAGTGCTATCTGTAACCAAAGTGCACTTTTCTGAGTCCATGCCACTCAACTGGCATTGAGGGACCTTCAGTAATCCCAGAGGATAGAATTTGTGGAGAAGAACCACCAAGTGCTCCCCAAAGCACGAGCTTTGAAGACATGAGTGCTGCTCAGCAGGGTCATTCTTCTCACTGCAACCAGCACGAACGGCTGGGGATATCTTACCCCTAAATCAGCCCACAGCTATAGCTGCAAGACACCGTGCCTGCAAAAGCCAAGTATTCAGTGGGGAACAACAGCTTGCCTGGCACAAACAGGCAACTTTGCAATAACAAGTAGCAAGCCAGCAGCATGGGAGAGAGGCAGCTGGTCCAAAATCTTGCAAAAACGGTGGGCATTTTGTGAGAGGGTTCTTCCAAGCCAGCTCCTACTTTTGACAGAGACAGAGCAGTGTGGGCAGGGGCAGGTATTCCCCAGAGCCAGTCGGTAGAGAGGCGTGCAGCTAAATCACAGGGACCTCGGAAACATGTTTGAACAAGACTCCAAGGAATGAGTGTCAGTACTTAAAGTCCCCAGGCAGGAGTGGCTGAAAATCCTCTTCCTGGGTCACAGCAGAGCCGGTTGGGCTCCAGGCCCTGATGCTGGCAGCTCGGGAACAGTCTCACATTTCTGTATTTGTCGATCTGCCGTCCTTTCTTGGCTACCACGCAAACCCACCATCCACCTGCCAACTTGGCAAGCTGCGGATGGCACTGCAGCGCCTGGAAAATAAAAATGCCTCCCAGGCGGTTTCCAGGGAAGCTGGAGGGAGAAGCAGTCAGGAGCCGCTGGGGCCACCGCCAGCTCTCTTTGAACCATGCGAGGAGGGCAGCTGTGAGTCTCCTCGGGTGCCGGGAGAGCCTGTGCTTTTCTGCAGCTCTCGCAACCTCCAGACAGCCCGCATCTGCTCCAACCCTTTTCCTACACCACCGCCAAACTCTCCTGCTGCTTCCAGCTACGAGTCCCATGGAAAGCAGCACAGCAGCTGGAGG